>NC_064640.1:302659756-302965902 GCF_023864345.2 Schistocerca serialis cubense | reverse complement strand
TGGAAATATGCCCATGCGGCACCATGTAATTCAATTTGGACGTGTTGTCAAATTTGGCACCATTGGTAGGCAATCACTTCGAAAATAAGCTGGAAATATTAGTGTGTGAGCTTGTCGGCCAGGTTCCACAAGGTGAAAGAATCTGGTTTGTCACCTCTATAATCAGTGCTGAAACACAATTTGAATCATGAGGGGTGTGGTCACAATGATGTATTTGTGCATAAAAATTTGATGCATGCCCAGGAACATCTGTTTGTATCAGTATCCTTTCTTCATCTTCCATAAAGAAGTCAATAAGATCCAAGGATAGTAACAGAACTGTGATGCACGATCCACATGTCCTTGTACACATTTGGGAGGAGAATGTATTAATCAACCTCACTTGTAGTTTCATACTTTCATTGTCCATATTGTTCAACATATCCCACAACCCACAAGAAACCAAATGAAACCAAACCAGTATAGGTGAAAGGTCTCAATAACTTTTGTTGTGTGTCAGTATTCATTGTTTGGTATAAGGTAACACTGTGCATTTCCAGAGTCCACAGAAATTGATTGTTGTCATAGGTCACCAGTGTGGGCTTTTCCATTGTGGTGAGTGTATGTAACAAGATACATGTACTGATTTCATAAAATGTAACCTCTTTAACCTGATGACATTGCTATTTTGAATGAAAGTGAAGAAGAATTACATGATCTGCTGAATGGGATGAACAGTGTAAAGAGAATGGATTGAGAGTAAATTGAAGATGAAGGTAATGAGAAGTAGTAGAAATGAGAACAGCAAGAAAGTTAACATCAGGATTGATGGTCACAAAGCAGATAAAGTTAAGGAATTCTGCTACCTATGCAGTAAAATAACCAATGCTGGACAGAGCAAGGAGGAAATCAAAAGCAGACTAGCAATGGCAAAAAGGTCATACCTGGCCAAGAGACGTCTACTAATATCAAATATCAGCCTTAATTTGAGAAAGTAAGTTCTGAGAATGTATGTCTCGAGTACAGCATTGTATGGTAGTGAAACATGGACTGTGGGGAGAACTGGAACAGAAGAGAATTGTAGCATTTGAGATGTGGTGCTACATACTGATGTTGAAAATTAGGTGGACTGATAAGGTCAGGAATGAGATGGTTATGCACAGAATCGGAGAACATGTGGAAAACACTGAGAAGAAGGGACAGGATGATCAGACATCTGTTAAGACATGAGGGGATGACTTCCATAGTACTCAAGGGAGCTGTAGAGGTCAAAAACTGTAGAGGAAGACAGAGACTGGAATACATCCAGCAAATAATTGAGGACATGCATTGCAAGTGCTACTCAAAGATGAAAAGGTTAGCACAGGAGAGGAATTCGTGGTGGGCTGCATCAAACCAGTCAGAAGACAGAGGACAAAAAACCTCTTCATTAAAAAAAGAACGATCACAAGATATGAGACACATGTGTTAACACAGACAATACAAAGTGAACTAGACATAGGTAGAGACTTCAAGAAGGCATTATGTGTGTGTGTAATGTTCTTGGGACTCGATTTTGCTTGCTCATGTCACCTTCTGCAGGTCGATATCATCACATGACCATAGTGAACCAACAGAAAGCTTTTTATGCAGTATTTCACACCATAACACTTGAAAAGTTCCAAGATTATGAGCTATGTGAGAATCCTCTTGAAGGAAAATTTAACTTTTTAAGCTTATTTACCATTGTTGGTGTGAACCCCTTTTGTTACATACATAACTAAAGGGAAGAGGTATTACACAAAGATGAGCTTGGAGGCAAGATACTGAGAGACTTGAGTTGATTGATTCGATTTAACCAGAGAGGTAAAACAGCTGAACATAACCCCATTTATCAGCAATGTCATTTGTGTGTGACCCTGTTGGCTAGGTTCCACAAGTTGACACAAATGTGGTTCCTAGCCTCCAGATGTCCACACCGAAACTGAGGTTATTGTACAATCTCTCCCCCTGTCATACTAGGAAAGCTAACTAATAGCCTTAAGTAGTAGGATGATTCCCTTTACTTTCTCTGTTAGCTGCAATTTCTTCAGGAATTAGACATGTCCAAAAAAAAAAACAGATACCATACACACAATTGTAGTATCTAAGCCTTGATGGTACTTCATGATATCTTCAGAGTGGATGCACCCTAGGTCCAATCTCTTGCAGGAATCATGTAAGATGCCATGAGCAAAGAGGGTAATGGGCAGGGAGCACTACAGAATGAGTGTGCAACAATTTGGGAATTTGGGTTGGACATGAAGCATGCTCAAATAGCCAGAGTGGTTAAGGCAAGTGCTGGCATAAAGCAGAAAATCCAGGTTTGGGTCCTGTTGTAGCACAGATTTTCACTTGTCACAGAATTATTTCAATGCCCTAATGCAGCTGAAATTGGTACTTCTTTTTCAACATGCAAACATTCTGTATCTTTTGCTCTCCAGTACTTCACATTGAAAGATTAAATGTCACTTCTTTCTCTATATCTACATCCGTACTCTACAAACCACTGTAAGGTGTACCACTGCTAGTCATTTCCTTTCCTGTTCCACTTGGAAATACAGTGTGAGAAAAACAAATGTCTATATACTTCCATACAAGCCCCAATCTCTTGAATCCTATCTTCCCAGGGGCACTCCTGACAATACCCTTGTCTCTGATAAACTCTCACTGTTGATAACAAAATACCAGATTCTGCTCATTGAGAAGCCTTAGAGCCATTCACATTCCCGGGAACCTATTCCATATACTTGTACATTCAGTAAAAGTTGGCAGTGTGGCATCATATAATATGCTTTACAGAAATCTAGGAGTATGGAATTTGCCTGTTACCATTCATCCGTGCTTCACAGAATTTCCTAAGAGAAAAGAGTGAGCCGAGTTTCACACAAGCGATGCTTTCTAAAACCATGCTGATTTATGGACAGAAACTCTGCCCTCTCGAGAAAATGTATTATATTTGAACTAAGAATATGTTCAAAGATTCTGCAGCAAAATGATGTTAGGGATATTGGTCTGTAATATTGTGGGTCTGTTCTTCTGCCCTTGTTATACACAGGGGACACCTTTGCTTTTTTTCCAGTAGCTTGCTACCTTGCACTGGGCAAGAGATTCATGAAAAATGCAAGCTAAGTAAGGGGCCGATTCTGTAAAGTACTCTTTGAAAGACCAAAATGGGATTTCATCAAGACCTGACAACTTATTTGCTTGAAATTCTGTTTCTCTACACCAGGGATTTTTCTCTATTCATCTCCATTAACTTACATCTTTCCACATTTAGAACAAGATGCCATTCATAACACCAAATAATAATATTGTCTAAGTCGTCATGTATCCTCTTATACTCACTCAATTAGGACACTTTCCTGTACACTACAGCATCATCAGCAAACAATTGTATGTTGCCACTCACCCTATCCTTCAGATCATTGATGTGTATAGAGGCTGAGTGGTTTTGTTACACTTCTCTGGGGCATTCCTGACAATACTCTTGTCCCTAAAGAACATTCACCATCCTGGATCCTGGACAGTGTACTAGGTACTACCATCGGGTACTTGAGTTAATTCTTGCTGCTTGTTGAATAGAAAACACATGTTTATTTTAATAGAATGGTATAAGGTAATTTACTGAAAGCAGTGTCCTTCAGCAGCTACAATCTTTTCCCACTTTTTGGCAACAGATGAATTCCAGAATTAAAAATTCAGATTCTTTTGAGGTGGTCCACCTGTGGAGCCAGTTTCAAGATTGTTAAGAGATCTGAAGTGCTGTTCAGAATGCCTGCTGCCTGGATCAAAACAAGTGGTGATTGGAACGGGTGATGTCTGATCAATATGGTGGGTGGTATAAGACATTCCATCGAAGTCCCTTTGATGTTTCCTTGACTCCATTTGTGACGTCGTTTGGCATTGCCATGTCTCTGAGTATATTGTGGGCATTTGTCTTTAAGAGTATGATTCAAATTGAGTTATTGTGCTTTGTAGTATTCGGCATTCACTGTCTGACCCAATTGCAGCAGCTCGTGGTACACCACACTGATCAGGATGTGTTTTCTCACTCACTTCAAAATTGTTGTGTTTGAATTGTCAAAACCAATCTCTGTAATTGTTTCTGACAGGGCATGTTATCCATACGCTTTCACTAACAGAAAATGACTTTCTGCAGTAGATTTCCTGGGATGAGAGCACAAGAGTAACACTTCCTGCAAGTGCTGTTTTTAGGTACAAAACCCAACATGTTGAAGACACTAAGCAGATATGTTCTTTTCACTCCACTTCCAAGTCACACACTGATCTGAAAGCCTTATGTTACTGTTGCTAAATATGTTCTGTTTTGCTGTTCACTGTGTTGCACTAGTACATCTACTCCCCTCCCTTCATCAACAGTGAGAATTAATTCAAGCTCCCAATACTTAAGAAGTCATCAAGCTCCTCACACATCTGAGAATCTATTCCATATGCTCAGACTATCATTAACTGCAGTGTTCTACTGTATAGTTGAACACTGCATCAAATGCTTTCTGGAAATCTAGAAATGTGGAATCTACCTGTTATCCTTCATCCATGAGTTGCAGGATATCATGAAAGAAAAAGACAAGCTAACTTTTGTACCAGAAATTCCTTATAAATCAATGCTGGTTTGTGGACAGACGTTTTCGCTGTCTCAGGAAATCTATTAATTTGTGGTGTCGTACATTACCACACCAGGCAAAACACATCCCGAGGTTGGCAGTAAACCATGTGACAGCCTCATCCATCAGCAGCAATCCTGAGGGCTGCACCTGCTGTATATGCAAGCAGCACCACCATCTAGGCAGCTTAAGGAAGATGCAGCACTGACCTCATCCAGTTTGATAGTGGATTTCCTTGAGTGCATTAGCAGTTTTATTCATAGTCTCTCTGTACTATGTTGATTATGATGACTAAGCTCTGACTAGTGGATTTATGGAATACAGTTGAACTTGCTGCATTAAAGTCAAGTCACTCAGAGTACATCTACTTCTAATTGTTTCTGCTTTCTGTCTAAGGCCAACCTTTACCTCAGCATCCACCCCTGGCAGATCTAGCAATATTCCTGTTAGAATATGCTCAAGAATTCAGCAGAAATCAATGTTAAAATTATTAATCTGTAATTTTGCAAGTCTGTTTGTTTACCCTTCTTATGTACAGGAGCCACCTCTGCTTTTTCCAGTTGCATAGGATTTTGTATTGGGTGAGAGAGTCATGATAAATGCAATCTAAGTAAGGGACCAATGTTGAAGCGCACTCTCTGTAAAACTAAATTGAAGTTCCATTCAGGTCTGGTGACTTACTTGTTTTCAACTATTTCTGCTACTTCTCAGTGCCAGGAACACCTGTATATATGTCCTCCATAAGGTAGTATGTGTGACAGTCAAATGATGGTATATCTGTAAGATCCTACTGTGTTAATGATCTTTTAAATGTTAAATTTAAAGCTTAAGCTTTCATATTGCAATCTTCTATTGCCACACCAGATTGGTTCTTCAAGCAACCAAATAAAAGGCTTTGACCTGCTTAGTTCACTTTTTAAGCTAGGTGATAGTTTGAGGTTCTTTGATAAATGCTGAACAGGTGATACGCAGGGAGCAAAACCAGATCATACACAAAGTAAAGACTCTTTGAATGTCAAGATATTAACAGAAAATTGTCAAAGCATTTGTAACAAAGTCCCTGAATTTACAACCATCCAGGAAAGCTGTTGCACTCAAATTATATTCAGAAACGATGACCAGAATTCTTTTGGGTTCTCTGCAAGAGCTTTTCACTGACAAATGATGGTGGAGGTTTTGTATGCTTCGAACATGAGTCTTTGTACAGATGCACAAATTTCTACTTACTTTTATCTGGTGACATTTCTGCATTCATCTTGTATCCTCAGCGTTTTATGAATTTTATTATTAAACCCCAGTGAGTATTTTCCACCCTTCATCCACCTACCCAGCACATACTCCTCCAGAACATTATTTACAATCTGTTTAAACTTTGCTCATAATTCCTATATGCCCATCATATTGGCACTAAATGATGTCCATCATTGTCTAAGTAGGATGCTAGTAACTGCTTATCTGCTCTTTCCAGCATAAAAACCCTTCTAGCCTTCTGGACAGATTTATTAACTTTAGTAACTATCATTACTGGGATGGCATCATGACCACTGAAACCTGTCTCTATACTGGCACTGTTGATAAGGTCAGGCCTGTTTGTAGCTACTAAGTCTAAAGTAATTTCATTGTGTGTAAGTTTGTTGAACTAGCTGCTCAAGACAGTTTTTGGAAAATGTTCTCAGAACTACTTCACAAGACTATCTGTCCATACTACCTGCAATGAATCCATAGGCATCCCAGTCTATACTTGGTAGGTTACAGTCACCTCTAACTAACACTGGATGACATAAACTGTTGATAATGTACAGCAACCAGCTACAAATTGGTTTTAAATTGCTTTATTCAGAAAGTACTGTTGCTGATTTTGAACTTTTCACAATTCGCCATCAGATTTTTTTTTTTTTTTTTTTCATGAAAACAAATTATACAGTTATTTCCTCTGAGTTGCCCTAGGATAAACAATAATTCTATGGCAACTCAGGGGAAACAAGTGTATAATTTGTTCGATGAAAACATGGAAAAACCATCTGATGGTCAACTGCAAAAAATTCAAAACCAGTAATGGTGATTTTTGAATAAAGTAACCTAAAACCAATTTGTGCCTGGTTGCTGTTCACCATGAACTACTTGTTTCATATAACTGCCACAGTCTCCAACCATGTCTTTATCCAACAAAACTGCATTAACATTGGGTGATCATGGTACTTCTGCATTGCTGAACACATGCTTTCTTTGAATGAGTCTACCAACTGATATAACATAATTGAGTTGCTGGGAAAACATCCGATGATGAATTCACCTGGGCTGGTTAGACACATCCAGATAACTTCACACTCAGACACAATTTCAAAGTTGGCTCTCTATTGGCTCTAATTTCTCAAATTTTCTCCTCATGGTCAGTTCTAAAATTCCTGAAGTAATGGCACACATTTCTTTCCATTTCAATTAGTTACATTAATATAAATAAGAGGTACTACCTGAAAAATTTGTATTATATGAGAAACAGAAAAAATGTCATTAGTATACAGGGGGGGGAGGGGGGGGAGGTGACAGTAATATGTTGTCCAACTCCTCCTGAAAAGTGTTGTCCTGAAATTTCAATAGTAAATATTTCTGTGATGCACAACACCTCTCTTTTAATGTCTGGTAAGAGTGACCTGGCCATCCTTTTTAATCTTCCTCAAGCTACCTCCCTCTCCTCAATAAAGAAGAAACTGTTAGTTCTGAAAGCTTGGATAGGTTATGTACTTTAATATACATGTATCAGCAGTAAGGTAAGTTATGGCCAGCAATTCCATCTCAAAAAGTTTATACTATTCTTGAGTGCATTTTCCTTTTGATACAACTGAACAATTGTCTTTTTTACAGCCCTGCTCATTGTGCTAGTGACTAATTAGTTGTCCTCATGGATATATTTAAAAGAAGTGATAGAATAACTTAGAGTAGTAAATACTTCTTTCCTTGACTGGGAGTGTGACAAAGCATTTACTCAAAAGTGGTAGTGACAAGAGTGACATAGGTTTGGACAGTTAGCAAATTTTGGTGTCTATGATGAAATTCTGTAATGAAACTTACAAGAGATTAAATGTGGATGCTGGACTGAGTCAAACTTGGACCCTCACTTTGTTTTCAGATTGTGGGAGACATAATGTCAGGTTGAAGCTTTAATTTGGTCATTTATGTTTGCTTGTGTAACTTAGTTCATGAACCACGGGCAACGTATGAGTGGCCATGTAAGTGGTCCTGACAGTCAGGATACCAGTTACTTTGAATTAAGGCTGGGCATCTCGGACATACTCTGAGTCGTGGTCACCTTTGTGCTCAGACGGCAAAGACTACCAAATCCACCAGTTAGTACCTCAACTGTTAGGGGTAAAACTCAATGAGACCCGGAGCAAGTAAGGCTAGCAACCTGCTTCCCTGGTACTTTAAATATGATGCTGACAACAATCGGAGCAAAATACCTCGGACCTTTGGAGGTGATGGAGTCCCATCTCTAATTGACAAGCCAGGGAGTCCTACAATATGATTTGGCAAAAGAATGGTAACAAGATGGGAGCTACTAATATCAATAGGGGCTACTATGGGAAGAAGGTAGAACTGGCAGAGGCTGTTAGTGACATTCGGGTAAGGGGTGAGAAAGAAGAGGAAGTGGGAGAATACAAGGTGTATCTGTCAGGAGTCAAAGCAGGAATAGCACAATGAGGTGTAGGGCTTTACATCAGGAAAGAAATGGAACCCAGTGTAGTTGCAATAAGGTATGTAAATTAACAACTGATGTGGATAGATTTGACAGTGTCTAGCAAGAAAATTATGATTGTGTCAGTATATTCGCATTGTGAAGGGACAGATCAAGATAAGATGGATAGTCTTTAGGACGCATTCAGTGATGTAGTTGTTAGAGTAAAGGACAAGGACAGTATTCTGCTCATGGGTGATTTTAATGCCAGGATTGGAAATCGAACAGAAGGGTATGAAAAGGTTATGGGTAAATTTGGAGAGGATATGGAGGCCAACAGGAACAGGAAACAACTCTTGGATTTCTGTGTCAGTATGGGCTTAGTAATCACAAATTCCTTTTTTAAACATAAGAACATTCACCGGTATACTTGGGAAGGCAGGGGAACCAGATCTGTCATTGACTATATAATAACAGATCAGGGATTCAGGAAGGCTGTGAGGGAGACACATGTATTCAGGGGATTCTTTGATGACACTGACCACTATTTAATCTGCAGTGAAATTGGTATTGTGAGGCCGAAAGTGCAAGAGGTCAGGTCCATATGTAGGAGGATAAGGAAATCAGGCACAAGTACATAATAGTGACCTCATAAAGGTACCAGTTAGTTGAATGTTGTCAATTACAGTCATTGGAAAAGGAATGGACAAGGTACAGGGCCACAGTACTAGAAGTGGCTAAAGAATGTCTTGGAACAGTAGTACGTAAAGGTAGGATGAAGTAAAGAGCTTGGTGGAATGACACAGTCAAGGCAGCCTGTAAAAGGAAAAATAAGGCGTATCAAAAATGGCTACATACTAGAACTCAGGTAGACAGAGGAAGTTATGTTAAAGAAAGAAACAAAGCCAAACGGATCATTGCAGCATCTAAGAAGAAATCTTGGGAAGACTTTGGGAACAGGTTGGAAACTTTGGGTCAAGCTGCTGGAAAACCATTCTGGAGTGTAATTTGCGGTCTTTGAAAGGGAGGTAAGAAGGAAATAACAAGTATTTTGGACAGGTCAGGAAAACTGCTGGTGAATCCTGTTGATGCCTTGGGCAGATGGAGGGAATATTTTGAAGAGTTGCTAAATGTAGTTGAAAAAATGATCAGTAATGTTTCAGATTTCGATGTATAGTGGGATAGGAATGATGATGGAAATAGTTTCACATTTGAGGAAGTGGAGAAAATGGTCAATAGATTGCAGTGCAATAAAGCAGCTGTGGTGGATGAAATTAAGTTGGAACTCATCAAATACAGTGGAATGTCAGGTCTTAAATGGCTGCACAGGGTAATTGAAATGGTGTGGGAGTCGGGACAGGTTCCATCAGACTGGATGTAAGCAGTAATCACACCAATCTTTAAACATGGAAACAAAAAAGATTGTAACAACTACAGAGGTATCTCTTTAATCAGCATTGTAGGTAAAATTTTCTCAGGTATTGTTGAAAGGAAAGTGTGAGTATTAGTTGAGGACAAATTTGATGAAAATCAGTGTGGGTATAGGCCTCTTAGAGGTTGTCAGGACCTGATCTTTGGCTTACGGCAAATAATGGAGAAGTGTTACGAGTGGCACAGGGAATTGTATCTATGCTTTATAGATCTAGAAAAGGCATATGACCGTGTTCCTGGGAGGAAGTTATTGTCTGTTCTACGACATTATGGAATAGGAGGCAAACTTTCGCAAGCAATTAAAGGTCTTTACATAGATAGTCAGGCAGCAGTTAGAGTTGACGGTAAATTGAGTTCATCGTTCAGAGTAGTTTCAGGGGTAAGACAAGGCTGCAACCTGTCTCCACTGTTGTTCATATTATGTATGGATCATATGTTGAAAACAATAGACTGGCTGGGTGAGATTAAGATATGTGAACACAAAATAAGCAGTCTCGCATATGCGGATGACTTAGTTGTGATGGCAGATTCGATTGAAAGTTTTCAAAGTAATATTTCAGAGCTAGATCAGAAATGCAAGGACTATGGTATGAAGATTAGCATCTCGAAAATGAAAGTAATGTCAGTGGGAAAGAGATATAAACAGACTGAGTGCCAAAGAGGAGGAACAAAGTTAGAACAGGTGGACAGTTTTAAGTACTTAGGACGCATATTCTCACAGGATGACAACATAGTGAAAGAACTGGAAGCGAGGCATAGTAAAGCTAATGCAGTCAGCACTCAGTTACAATCTACTCTCTTCTGCAAGAAGGAAGTCAGTATCAAGACTGAGTTGTCTGTGCACCGTTCAATCTTTCGACCAACTTTGTTGTATGGGAGCGAAAGCTGGGTGGATACAGGTTACCTTATCAATAAGGTTGAGGTTACGGATATGAAAGTAGCTAGGGTGATTGCAGGTACTAGTAGATGGGAACAATGGCAGGAGGGTGTCCACAATGCGGAAATCAAAGAAAAACTGGGAATGAACTCTATAGATGTAGGAGTCAGGGCGAACAGGCTTAGATGGTGGGGTCATGTTACACACATGGGAGAAGCAAGGTTACCCTAGAGACTCATGGGTTTAGCAGTAGAGGGTAGGAGGAGTTGGGGCAGACAAAGGAGAAGGTACCTGGATTCGGTTAAGAATGATTTTGAAGTAATAGGCTTAACATCAGAAGAAGCACCAATGTTAGCATTGAATAGGGGATCATGGAGGAATTTTATAAGGGGGACTGAACACTGAAAGGCATAATCAGTCTTAAATGATGATGATGATGATGATGATGATGTGTAACTTAGTTGGTAGAATCTTCCAATGGACAGTAATGGCTTAAATTTGATGACCTGTCTGGCATTTCATTTAATCGTCAGGAAGTTCTAAGCTTTGATGTATTTCTTGGCTAGTTTTTCACAGCAGCAGAGATAAAATTTTGGATCCTACCTCAGAGGAAAACTACATAATACATAACATAAAAGAATTTATCAAAAGTTCTAAAATTGTTGAAGTAATGGCACACATTTCTTTCCATTTAAATTAGTTACATTACTATAAATAAGAGATACTACCTGAAAAATTTGTATTATATGAGGAACAGAAAAAATGTCATTAAAAGTGGATATTAAACTGAAACATGATGAGCACCAGGAAAAAGAAATGACACAAATGAAATACATTTGTTCTTATTTTGTGAATTTCAGGCTGATGAAATAAATATATTTGGCAGCCAGAAATACCATACAAGCAATGTTATGTTACTGCATTTTATGGTCATATACAGGGTGTTACAAAAAGGTACGGCCAAACTTTCAGGAAACATTCCTCACACACAAATAAAGAAAAGATGTTATGAGGACATGTGTCCAGAAACGCTTAATTTCCATGTTAGAGCTCATTTTAGTTTCATCAGTATGTACTGTACTTCCTCGATTCACCGCCAGTTGGCCCAATTGAAGGAAGGTAATGTTGACTTCAGTGCTTGTGTTGACATGTGACTCATTGCTCTACAGTACTAGCATCAAGCACATCAGTACATAGCATCAACAGTTTAGTGTTCATCACGAATGTGGTTTTGCTGTCAGTGCAATGTTTACAAATGCGGAGTTGGCAGATGCCCATTTGATGTATGGATTAGCATGGGGCAATAGCCGTGGCGCAGTGCGTTTGTATTGAGACAGATTTACAGAACGAAGGTGTCCCGACAGGAAGACGTTCGAAGCAATTGATCGGCGTCTTAGGGTGCACGGAACATTCCAGCCTATGACTCGCAACTGGGGAAGACCTAGAACGATGAGGACACCTGCAATGGACAAGGCAATTCTTCGTGCAGTTGACGATAACCCTAATGTCAGTGTCAGAGAAGTTGCTGCTGTACAAGGTAACATTGACCACATCACTGTATGGAGAGTGCTATGGGAGAACCAGTTGTTTCCGTACCATGTACAGTGTGTGCAGGCACTATCAGCAGCTGATTGGCCTCCATGGGTACACTTCTGCGAATGGTTCATCCAACAATGTGTCAATCCTCATTTCAGTGCAAATGTTCTCTTTACGGATGAGGCTTCATTCCAACATGATCAAATTGTAAATTTTCACAATAAACATGTGTGGGCTGACGAGAATCCACACACAATTGTGCAATCACATCATCAACACAGATTTTCTGTCAACGTTTGGGCAAGCATTGCTGGTGATGTCTTGATTGGGCCCCATGTTCTTCCACCTACACTCAGTGGAGCCCCTTATCATGATTTCATACAGGATACTCTACCTGTGCTGCCAGAACATGTGCCTTTACAAGTACGAAACAACATGAGGTTCATGCACGATGGAGCTCCTGCACATTTCAGTCGAAGTGTTCGTACGCTTCTCAACAACAGATTCAGTGACCGATGGATTGGTAGAGGTGAACCAATTCCATGGCCTCCATGCTCTTCTGACCTCAACCCTCTTGGCTTTCATTTACGGGGGCATTTGAAAGCTCTTGTCTATGCAACCCTGGTACCAAATGTAGAGACTCTTCGTGCTTGTATAGTGGATGGCTGTGATACAATACGCCATTCTACAGGGCTGCATCAGCGCATCAGGGATTCCATGCGACGGAGGGTGGATGCATGTATCCTTGCTAACAGAGGACATTTTGAACATTTCCTGTAACAAAGTGTTTGAAGTCACGCTGGTACATTCTTTTGCTGTGTGTTTCCATTCCATGATTAATGTGATTTGAAGAGAAGTGATAAAATGAGCTCTAACATGGAAAGTAAGCATTTCCGGACACATGTCCGCATAACATATTTTCTTTCTTTGTGTGTGAGGAATGTTTCCTGAAAGTTTGGCCGTACCTTTTTGTAACACCCTGTATATAACAGATTGTTGTTCGATTACTTCCAGGTGGCTTGTTCCAAAATTGGCTTATATCTGTACAATTGCACAGGGCCCAAATGATGTTGATCCAGTAATGATGATACTGCACATCAGTTTCCTGAGTTTCAGAGTTGTGTGGGGTTACTCAGTGTTCTCAGTGTGTGGTGCACTTTTAATGAACTGATTGTCCAGTGTTATATGGCAACAATATGAGATGCTGCCTAAAGCTTTCATTTTTGACAGGTAGTAGTTATCTTAAAAAATAAACATATCTGTTAATGTTTCAGTACAACAACAACAACAACAGAACAAACGTTACAAGTTTGGTTCAGAAAATTATTTTCCCTTCACTAGCGACCAGATTTCTCATTATCTTCTACTCAGGCAAGGAATGAAAAACATTATGTTTGAAAGCAACTGGAAATGGATGTGTTGGTCAAACTAATCAGAGTTTTGTGTTGAGGATACTGGAGGTACCTTAAGTATGGTACCATCCTCTTCCATGGATATTATCTCCTCTCCAAGAAATAGTGTAGCCTTCACCACACATCAGCTTGACTGTGAGTGGTGAGTCAAATCAGCAATAGATCTTGGGGACTTGTACAGTGGAGGCAGGAACCAGTGAAAACTAAGGTACTGTCCCATACCCCTTACTAAAAAGTGTGAGGGCTGACTCCCTCTGAAATGGAGACTGAACCAGTGCAGCATTTCACCTGTTAGGAAATATGATGTGTGATGCATCAGGGGAAGCAAGCACATAAGAGTAAGTATCTTTTGGTCATTGACAGTTCAAATATATGGTAAACAGTGGTATTTCTTAGGGAAGGATCACCTTTTGCTCTCTGTGTGTATGTGTAGAGGCTTCATTCAACATGAACAACATGAGAGAACAGGGTGCAATAGTTGCAGATCATGGTTCACATTGGAACAAACAATGCTATTCATTTGGGTTCTCACCATTCCCGTGACTGGCAGAGAAGGTGCAGAAAACTGTCCTTGCTCATGGGGTCTCACCAAAACACAAAATTTGTCACTTTATTCCTAGAACTGATTGTGGCCCCCATGTTC
Source organism: Schistocerca serialis cubense (assembly GCF_023864345.2). Taxonomy (NCBI): domain Eukaryota; kingdom Metazoa; phylum Arthropoda; class Insecta; order Orthoptera; family Acrididae; genus Schistocerca; species Schistocerca serialis. The sequence goes on along the minus strand of NC_064640.1, from coordinate 302,951,705 downwards.
TGAGTTGAATAGTAGGATTGAATCAGAGACTTCAAAGGTTCTGTGACAAGATAGGCTGCAATTTCTTATACTTTCTCTATAAGGTTGAGAATTGTGGGTTTCCCACGAACAGCACAGGGGTGAAATATACATCGGATGCTGATAAGTAGGAAAAACAAACCCACTTCATGTATAGCATTAGTAGTGTCCTACTTCACACAGTCACATCTTTTAAATATCTGGGTGTAATGTTCCAAAGCAATGTGAAATGGAATGAGCATGTGGGGATTGTAGTACAAAAGGTGGATTGTCAACTTTGGTTTATTGGAAGAATTCTAGGAAAGTGTGTTTTATCTGTAAAAGAGACTGCATTAGGATGCAAGTGTGACCTATTCTTGAGCACTGCTTGAGTGTTTTGGATCTGTACCAGGACAGATTAAAAGAAGACTTTTAGGCAATTCAGAGGTAGGCTGCTAGATTTGATACTGGTAGGTTCGAACAACATGCAAGTGTTACTGAGATGCTTTTGGAACTCAAATGGGAATCTCTGGAGGGAAGGTGACATTCTTTTCAAGGAACACTATTGAGAAAATATATCCAGCATTTGAAGCTGACTGCAGAAAAATTGTGTTGCCTCTAACATACATACTATGCAAGAAACACAAGTATAAGATATGAGAAATTATGGCTTATACAAAGGAATATAGATAGTCATTTTTCCCTCATTCTATATGTGAGTGGAACAGGAAAGGAAATGACTAGAAATGGTATGCAGTACCCTCCACCATATGCCGTAAGGTGGATTCCAGAGTATGAATGTAGATAGATGTAGTTACTATTCAGATAGCTGACCATGAATGGTAACCCAGTCAACAAAGACCAATATATGTCATCTGGGAGAAAAAATTCGTGTAGTCACAAATTTTTGTACAGTAGTAGGAGGTAGTGTCATGAACAACATAGTAAAAATCCTGACCGGTGGGGTGTAAAGGTCATTTTTTTTAGGTTCTTCTTGAATATCTCCTGAGCCACAGCTTCTAGCAAAAATGTTCCCCAACACAAAATTAAACTACATTAAATTTTGTATAAAAAAAGGTCCTGTTATTTTTCTCTTGGATTAATAGTTTCCTCATTACAGGGGATGCAAAAATTGTGATTTATTAAAATTATGTTTGAATGGTATGAAATTGATGTTTATCGTTAAATTAAATGAATTAATAACAAATAATAAATGTGTGTAACACATCTAAGTCTTGAAGGACTGTATTAAGGTATAAATTGTGTTCTGGGGGTGTAACAGGGTGGAGGTGGGGTGGAGGTTAAAAGCACACATGCAGGTCACCAGATAGTGGTCACGCACGTCCCTCCATCGTAGGTCTGCAAAATGAAGAGGGAGCAGACAGTTCACTGTTCTATATCCCTCGCTATATCACAAAAAGCAACTACAGGGTATTTCAAAAAAGTTACAATGACCCTTCCTAAGCTTACCTTATGAATCAGTTGCAATGCTTTCAGGAAGGAGGTGTTTATTTTCCACAAAGTGTTTAATACTACATTGAAAGCAGATTTGAGTTCCTAATACTACAAATGTAAAAAAAAATGTATGGACATAATATATGTAAATTTGATACTGTAAGCTATGCAAAGCATTCCAGACATTGATAGTGGAGGCAACAAAATCAACATTGTCAAATATATATTGACAACATGTTACACTTGGAGCAGGCTCTTCAATGTGATAGAAGTTGACAGCTTCAGCTGTTGAGATTTTTTACATAAGAGCACTTTTAACAACTGCAAGTAAATATTCATTTAACAAACTGAAAATAACGCCACTATATAAACACAATATCAGTGAAGTTATTTTGTCTATTCACAAGGAAGAAATGGACAGCAAATTTCAGGGAGGTATAGTCTGTGTAAACTGAAAAGCAAGTTGCACTCATGGTGGGGGAAGTTGCTTTTCCTGGAAGAATGCTACAGCTGCCATACTGGATGCCAGAACCAATTTCCCCTCTAGCATTGTACAACAGCATGCAGAAATTTACATATATTCTGTCCAAATGTGTTCCTTGTATAATATTAGTAATTCATATCTGTATTCAATGTAGTGTTAGTGCACTTTGTGGAATAAACACCCCTGGGCATGTCTGCACACTGTGTCACCAGTGATTCATAAGCCGAGCCGCAGAAGGGTCACTATAACCTTGAGAAACACCCTATCATTGCTTTTTGTGATGTAGTGCAGTAGGAAGAGTGGGAAATTGGCTGCATGCTCTTCATTTTGCAAACCTACAAAGGAGAGAAGAGCATAAAACAATCCAGCAATCTACTTTCCCTTATGAATCTACCCCTCACTTCTAACTTCTCACTCTGCTACACCACCAGATCACAGTTTATCCCTTAATATGGTTCTACTGCACTTAGATGTGGTACAAACTTTTAATATTTGTTATTAACCTACATTACTTAACAATATACATTAATATTATATCATTAAAACATAACTTTTAATAATCTGTGATTTTTCTGTCCCCAACAAAACTGAATAAGACCTCTTCTGTAGGAAATTTAGAGTAATTTAATATTGCACTGGGAAACATTTTTGCTAGAAGCCATGGTTTTGGAACTATTCAAGAGAAATATAAAAAAGTCATCTTTAAACTCCTCCCCACCCCTACACTCACAATTCAATGATCAGGATTTTTAGTATGTTATTCATTACACTCTCCCTATCACTGTACAAAAACGTGTGACTACATGTACTTTACGTCTAATGTTCCTTTGTTGGGTGGTCTATGGAGTGAACACAACTTTTTTTTTTCATTTTTAAATTAGGGAATTCTCCACTCAGTGTGGATAACGATATCTGTAGGAAACTTCATTTATCATCCAAGGAAATGCCCACAAAGATCAGACTATTTCATGATCAACTGCCAAAATATTTGAACAAACTCACACAGTTTGAAATTCTCTTAAAAAGCAGTGAAGCTCACTTAATAATAGTCACAGAAAGTCAACTAAAACAAAAAATTGAACATCTTCAGAATTTAGGGTGAATCTAAGTGAATATCTGAAAGATAGGCTAATAAGAAATTGGAGTGATGTATCTGTTGCTTAGACAGTAAACTCAAATCTGGTATCAGTTACCATGGGGCAGTTGTAACAACAATGATTACCTAAGTACAAGGACCAACTAAAACAAGTAGAAATAAAGGAGACCACTCACTGAAAGGCAGAAGTGCTGTATTGTTAATAGGTACACAAGCAAAAGGTACAGGGCTTGGCTAGCTTTTGGAATGAATTTCCTTTTTCACGCTTCTACATCTACATCTACATCCATACTCTGCAAGCCGCCCGACGGTGTGTGGCGGAGGGTACCTTGAGTACCTCTATCGGTTCTCCCTCCTACTCCAGTCTCGTATTGTTCGTGGAAAGCAGGATTGTCGGTATGCCTCTGCGTGGGCTCTAATCTATCTGATTTTATCCTCATGGTCTCTTCATGAGATATACGTAGGAGGGAGCAATATACTGCTTGACTCCTCGATGAAGGTATGTTCTCGAAACTTTAACAAAAGCCCATACCGAGCTACTGAGCGTCTCTCCTGCAGTGTCTTCCACTAGAGTTCATCTATCATCTCCGTAACACTTTCGTGATTACTAAATGATCCTGTAACAAAGCTCGCTGCTCTCCGTTGGATCTTCTCTATCTCTTCTATCAACCCTATCTGATACAGATCCCACACTGCTGAGCAGTATTCAAGCAGTGGGCGAATAAGCGTACTGTAACCTACTTCCTTTGTTTTCGGATTGCATTTCCTTAGGATTCTTCCAATGAATCTGTCTGGCATCTGCTTTACCGACGATCAACTTTATATGATCACTCCATCTTAAATCACTCCTAATGCATACTCCCAGTTAATTTGTGGAATTAACTGCTTCCAGTTGCTGACCTGTTATATTGTAGCTAAATGATAAGGGATCTTTCTTTCTATGTATTCGCAGCACATTACACTTGTCTACATTGAGATTCAATTGCCATTCCCTGCACCATGCGTCAATTTGCTGCAGATCCTCCTGCATTTCAGTACAATTTTCCATCGTTACAACCTCTCAACATACTACAGCATCATCCGCAAAAAGCCTCAGTGAACTTCCGATGTCATCCACAAGGTCATTTATGTATATTGTGAATAGCAACTTACTTTGGAAGACTTCTCTCCATTGAGAATGACATGCTGCGTTCTGTTACCTAGGAACTCTTAAATCCAATCACACAATTGGTCTGATAGTCCATATGCTCTTACTTTGTTCATTAAACGACTGTGTGGAACTGTATCGAACGCCCTGCGGAAGTCAAGAAACACGGTATCTACCTGGGAACCTATGTCTATGGCTCTCTGAGTCTCGTGGACGAATAGCGTGAGCTGGGTTTCACACGATCGTCTTTTCCAAAACCGTGCTGATTCCTACAGAGTAGATTTCTAGTCTCCAGAAAAGTCATTATACTCAAACATAATACATTTTCCAAAATTCTACAACTGATCGACCTTAGAGATATAGGTCTATAGTTCTGCACATCTGTTCGATGTCCCTTCTTGAAAATGGGGAAGACCTGCACCCTTTTCCTATCCTTTGGAATGCTACGCTTTTCTAGAGACCTACGGTACACCGCTGAAAGAAGGGGGGCAAGTTCCTTTGCATACTCTGTGTAAAATCAAACTGGTATCCCATCAGGTCCAGTGGCCTTTCCTCTTTTGAGTGACTTTAATTGTTTCTCTAGCCTTCTGTCGTCTATTTCGATATCTACCATTTTGTCATCTGTGCGACAATCTAGAGAAGGAACTACAGTGCAGTCTTCCTCTGCGAAACAGCTTTGGAAAAACACATTTAGTATTTCGGCCTTTAGTCTGTCATCCTCTGTTTCAGTACCACTTTGGTCACAGAGTGTCTGGACATTTTGTTTTGATCCACCTACCGCTTTGATATAAGACCAAAATTTCTTAGGATTTTCTGCCAAGTCAGTACATAGAACTTTACTTTCGTATTCACTGAACGCCTCTTGCATAGCCCTCCTCACACTACATTTCGCTTTACGTAATTTTTGTTTGTCTGCAAGGCTTTGGCTATGTTTATGTTTGCTGTGAAGTTCCCTTTGCTTCCGCAGCAGTTTTCTAACTCGGTTGTTGTACCATGGTGGCTCTTTTCCATCTCTTATGATCGTGCTTGGCACATACTCATCTAATGCATATTGTACGATGGTTTTGAACTTTGTCCACTGATCCTCAACACTATCTGTACTTGAGACAAAACTTTTGTGTTGAGCCATCAGGTACTCTGTAATCTGCTTTTTGTCACTTTTGCTAAACAGAAAAATCTTCCTACCTTTTTTAATATTTCTATTTATGGCTGAAATCATCGATGCAGTAACCACTTTATGATCGCTGATTCCGTGTTCTGCGTTAACTGTTTCAGATAGTTCGGGTCTCTTTGTCACCAGAAGGTCTAATATGCTATCGCCCCGAGTCGGTTCTCTGTTTAACTGCTCAAGGTAGTTTTCAGATAAAGCACTTACAAAAAATTTCACTGATTCTTTGTCCCTGCCACCCATTATGAACATTTGAGTCTCCCAGTCTATATCCGACAAATTAAAATCTCAACCCAGAACTATAACATGGTGGGGAAATCTACTCAAAATACTTTCCAAATTATCCTTCAGTTGCTCAGCCACAACAGATGCTGAGCCAGAGGGCCTATAGAGACATCAAATTGCCATGTCTGAGCTTACTTTAACTGTGACCTTCACCCAAATTATTTCACATTTCAGATCTCCATCAATTTCCTTCGATACTATTGCACTTCTTATCGCTTGTAGGAAAAACAACCACGTGTGCGCCCACACACACACCCGTGCGCGCGCACCCACACACACACACCTGTACGTGCGCCCCCCCCCTGTCCCCCACCCCTACACACACACACAAAAGAAAGGGGCGGGGGGAAGGGTGTAGAGCACTTACCTCCTTAACATCCTCCGGCGTAGGCCAGAAGGTTATGGGAGTGAAGGATGTGCTGTAAAGATAGCTCCCATCTGCACAGCTCATAAAAGCTGCTGGTGGTGGAAGGGATCCAGATGGCACATGTTGTGAAGCAGCCATTGAAATCTCACATGTTGTGCTCTGCTGCATATTGTGTCACTGGGCTGTCCACCTTGTTTTTAGCAATAGTCTGACAGTGACCATTCATTCTGGTTGACAGATGGTTGGTTGTCATACCATTGTAAAAAACTGTGCTGTAGTTGCAACAAAGCCGGTATGTAACATGGCTGCTTTCACAGATGGCCCGGCCTCTGATTGGGTACGATAAGCCTGTAATGGGACTGAAGGAGGTGGTGCTGGTTGAACAGATTAGTCATGCCTTGCTTCTGGGTCTTCCACAGGGGTATTTTTCTGTGGCAGGGTTGGGGGTGGGAATGGCATAGGGGTGAACTAGAATGATGTGGAGGTTGGGCGAGTGGTGGTACACCACTTTGGTAGGGGTTGGAAGTATCCTGGGTAGGATGTCCCTCATTTCAGGGCATGATGATGGACAACCAAAGCCCTGATAAAGGACATGTTTCAGTTGTTCCAGTCTGGGGTGGTACTGGGTGACAAGGGGTGCGCTTCATTGTGGTTGGTTCTTGAGATGGATGTGATGATTAGTTGCATGTGAGGATATGGAATGGGAGACCTGTGAGACCTGTTTGTGAAGTAGGTCTGAAGGCTATTGCCCAGCTGTGAAGGCCTTTGTGACGCCTTCAGCATTCTGGGCGAGGAAGTTCTCATCACTGCAGATGTGTCGTCCATAGCTGGACAGGCTATACAGGTGGGGTATAGGACAGGTGCCAGCTGTCAAAGTGCAGATACTGTTGGTGATTGGTGGATTTGATATGGACTGAGGTGTGGATGGAGCCATCTGAGAGGAGTTGATCGACATCTAGCAAAGTGGCATGATGGGTGGAGGAGGACCAAGTGAAGTGAGCGGGAGAGGAGGTGTTGACATTGTGAAGGAATGAGGTGCCATCATTAAACCTGAACCAGATGTGGGGTTTGTGGTTTTGGGAGGCTAGAAATGTTGCCTATAGGTGGCCCATGAAGAGGTTAGCATATGGCGGTGCCATGCAGGTGCCTATGGCTGTGCCACGAATTTTTTTTTGTATACCTTAGCTCCAAAGGTGAAGTAGTTATGGGTTAGGATGTAGTTCGTTAGGTGTACAAGGAATGAAGTGATGTGTTTGAGATTTGCAGGGTGTTGGGGGAGGTAATGTTCAATCTTGGCAAGGCCATGGCCATGAAGGATGCTAATGTGTAGGAAGAATGCATCAACAGTGACGAGTAGTGGTCCAGGAGGTAAGAGTGTGGTAATTGTTGAGAGCTGGTGCAGGAAGTGGTTGGTATCTATCTATAATGTGTGAGTCTAGGTTTTGGATAATTGGTTGGAGACATTGATCAACAAGGGCCAAATTCTTTCAGTGGGGGCACTGCAACCAGCCACAATGGGGTGCGCACTATTGTTAGGTTTGTGGATTTTGGGGAGCATGTAGAAAGTGGGTGTGTGGCTGTTTTTGGGGTGAATTGGGAGATGGATTCAAGGAGAGGTTCTAGCCTAAGGATTTGAGTAGGGATTGGAAGTTATGTTGGACTTTTGGGATGGGGTCACTTTGGCAGAGTTTGTAGGTGGAGGTGTCGGACAACTGGCAACTCTGCTAGGTAGTCACTCTGGTTTGTCACAACAGTGGTGGAACCTATGTCTGGCAGGAGGACGATCAGGTCAGGATCTGTTTTTAGGTTGTGTAGAGCAATCCTTTCTTCTGTTGAAAGGTTGTTGTTCTTAGAGGGGACCTGGGGAAGGATGGTGAGGCCAGGCTGGAAGTTAGGAATTCCTGCAATGTGACCAGAGGATGATTAGGTGGGAGTGTGGGAGAGTCATGATTTCATGGTAGTTTGAATTGGCACAGGCAGGATTTGGTATTCAGATTGGATTGGCTGTAGTTGGAAGGGTTGGTGGGAAAGAAGTGTTTCCACTGTAGCTAGTGGGAGAAGGAAATTAGGTCTTTCACAAGTCCAACGTGGTTAAACCTGGGAGTAGGGCTGAATGTGATGCCTTTGGAAAGGACTGAATCTTCTGTGGGGCTGAGGAATTTGGTGGTCGCTGGGGAAAGAAGTTGGTATTGGAAATGGGGAATCAAGGTGTTAGGTGATTGTAGGGGGAGCTGAATAATGTTGATGGGTGTAAGGAATTAGATGAATTGTGTTGGGGGCAGGGGGTAGTATTGTGACTGGGGTGTTATCTAATAGTGTGCAAAATAAATTCAACCATGGATGATTTATCATCCCGCATCAGAAATAAAGAGAAAACAAGGACAGGCAGATCGGGAGTGATATGTGAGGTGGGAAGGATTTTAAGTTGCTAGAAGTGTATTATGCTTTTATCAGGAGTTGCATAGCATGTGGAATTATGAGCACGGCTGTCGTAACGGACACAGCCAATACTACAGGGTGTAACAAAAGTTACATGTGACCATGTGTGTCATGGTTGTTATGGAGTGTGTCATAAAGGTGAGAAGGAAGAAACAGAAGAGAAAAAAGGGATGGACAATAGAGAGGAGCCAGTCCATTTCTCTCACAAACTTGGTTCTATAAAAACACAGCTCCATGGCACAGGCATCCCTGCATCACCTCCCCTACCTCTGCAAAATACTGTTACTATGCAGTCCCCTTCTACATGCTCCACAAAATCCACAAACCTAACAGTCCTGGGCATCTCACTGTGGCTGGTTATAGTGCCCCCACTGAATGAATCTTGGCCCTGTTGATCAATGTATCCAATCAATTGTCCTAAACCTAGCCTTCCAAATTAAAGATACCAAACACTTCCTGCACTGGCTCTTCACTATCGCCACACCCGCACCTCCCTGATCCCTGCTTGCCACTGTTGATGGAACTTCCCTATAGACCAACACCCCTCATACCCATGGCCTTGCTGCGATTGAACACTACCTCGTCCAATGCCCTGCAGATCCCAAACCCATAACTACTTCACCTTTAAAGGGAAGGTATACAAACAAATCTGCGGCACAGCCATGGCAACTGCATGGCATCCTCCTGTGCCAACCTTGTCATGGACCACTTAGAGGAAAATTCCTAGCTTTCATAGCTGAGTGTTAACATGCTCGCCTCCCATGCAAGCGAGTCCGGGTTCGATTCCCGGCTGGGTTGGAGATTTTCTCTGTTCGGGGACTGGGTGTTGTGTTGTCATCATCATCAATTCATTCTCATAACCGATGTACAAATTACTCAATGTGGCATGAGGCCTCCTGCCCAACAATGCCATATGACCATTTCATTTCATTTTTCCTAGCTTCCCAAAACCCCAAACATCTCGTCTTGTTCAGGTTTATTGATGACATCTTTACAATCTGGAACCAAGGCCAGGACACCTTATCTTCATTCCTTCACAACCTCAACACCTTCTCCCTATCCGCTTCACCTGGTCCTCCTCCACCCATCATGCCACTCTCTTAGATGTTGATCTTTTCCTCTCAGATGGCTCCACCCACATCTCAGTGCACATCAGTCCCACCAATCACCAACAGCACCTGCACTTTGAAACCTGCCACCTATTCCACCTATACAGCCTGTCCACCCGTGGTAAATGCATCTTCAGTGGTGAGAACTTCCTCATCCAGAAAGCTGGAGGTCTCACAAAGGCCTTCGCAGGCTGGCAATAGCCTTCAGATCTAATTCATGAACAGATCTCCCATGCCATATCCTCACATCCACCCCCAAGAACCAACCACAAAGAAGTGACTCCGCTGTCACCCAATACCACTTCAGACTGGAATGATTGATCCACATCCTTCATCAGGGCTTTGGTTATCCATCATCATGTCCTGAAATGAGAGACATCCTACCCAAGATACTTCCAACCTCTCCCAAAGTGGTGTTCCGCTGCCCAACCAACCTCCATAATATCCTAGTCCACCCCTATGCCACTCCCATCCCCAATACCCTGCCACAGGGATGCAGACTTGCCCAATCCATCCACCCAGCACCACCCCCATCAGAGGCCGGGGTAGGAAGGTATCCTTACATCCTTCACTCCTGTGTGTGTGTGTGTGTGTGTGTGTGTGTGTGTGTGTGTGTGTGTGTGTGTGTGTGTCAATGATGCAGTGCTTCTGCCTTTCAGTGAGTCATCTCCTTTATTCCTAAATAATTAATATTTATCAACCAGTACTTTTAGTACATTATTATAAAGCTGGTAGAAAGATTCATATGTTCAATATAAAGAAGCAGTAGTGTCATATCTTAAGGAGATACACAAAACATTTAGCACTGCACAAAAATATGAAGGAATGTGGCTTATGTATAGAAGAATAGTTGATCAAGCACTAGATAGATATAGTGATAAGCCAGAAGATTATGACCATCTGCTTAACAGTATGTTAAATACAATAAAGCAGCAATTCTGCATGGCATGAAACTGCTAATCCCTTGGTAGGTTTGTGAAGGTATATGACACCATATGTGTATGCATAGGTTATGCAATTCCTATAAATTATGAGCTGGTGAAATGTGGCCATGGAGCTGGTGTCTGATAATGTATTGGATATATTCCATTAGGTTCAGATCAGGTGAATTTGGAGGCCAAGAAATATGAGTTCACTGTCATACTACTGAAACACTGTAGCGTGATCCTGACCATGTGACATGAAAAGTTATATTGCCAGAAGATACAATTACTTATCAGGAGATATCAAGCATGAAGTGATGGTCCACAATATTGCTCACATAGTACACAACTATTATGGTGCCTCAATTGCTATCACATATCCCACATATCCCATCCAATCCCAGATAAATGTCCCCCATAGCATAATACCACCCATACCAAACTGCGTCCATACCACAGTGCATGTTTTTAGCAGCGGTTCATCTACATGACAGTGTATCCAGACACAACCATTGATTTGGTCCAACAAGAAATGTGATTCATAGAACAGAATGACATGTTTCCATTGGTCGATGGTCCAATCGTGATGATCTTATGCCTACTCAATTGTAATTGACCATGTCATTGGCTGAGCATGAGGACATGTAGGGGCTGCTGCTGCAGAGCCCTATTTTCAACAATGTGCACTGTATGGTGATGTCCAAAATACTTGTGACTGCACCACCATTGTATTCTGTCCAACACCTTCTCACCTAATCATGCTCTCACCATCCTTTAACCACTTTGCATATGTGCTCACGACAGTTGCGTGTGAACAGATGACCAGCCTCACCCTTTCTGAGGAGCTCATTTCCAGAAACCAGGCCATAAGAACCTGCTCGTTGTCAAAGTCATTTATGTCAGTGGATTTCCCCATCTATGGCCCATGTTGTCACTATTATGATTCTTAATTCATCTTTACTGCACTTGCATAGTTTCCTTATTGCATTATATGTTTGTGATGCATTCAGTCTCACATTGGTCAGTGGTCATGATATCAATGTATGAACCTAGTAGGACAGTTCATAATCGGACGGACCCTCCATGGTATACAATCATTGTAAAGGAACATCAAAAGAAAGAGGAACTACAGCATAATAGCTTTAAAGTAAATCATAGGGCTGTAGGTATGGAGTTGCTCAATGAAAACTTCAGAATCAAAAGGTTAATGCAGGGTGCCTTTACAGACCACTGTAGCATAATCTTAAAGTCTCCCACAAATCCCCAAGGAAACTCTAGTCATATGTTAAGTCTGTCAGTGGCATGAAAGTTATTGTTCAGGTACTTACAGATAATACAGTAACTAAAATTGAGGACAGCAGAGTAAAAGCAGAAGTGATGAACACCATCTTTAGGTTTTCCTTTACAAAAGAAGATACAGGAATGCTGTCTCTGGTTAACTGTCATACACTTCAAAGATTACTGATGTACATATTAGTGTCAGTGAGGCTGAGGAGAAATCATTAAAATCAAACAAGGCTCCAAAGCCTACTGGTTGATGTGATATTCTGTACAGGATTTGCAGTTGAGTTGGCTCCCATTTCAATAAAAATATTCCATAGCTCCCTTGAATAAAAAACTGTGCCCAGTGGTTAGAATTAAGCATAGGCCACACCCATCTACAACTAGGGTAGCAGAAGTGACCCACACAGGTTGATATCCATCTGTTGTAGAATCTTAGAACATTCGAATAACATTGGTCACATGAAGCCCAACCGTGTTTTTGTCACATGACTTCTTGAAAGCCATGTACCCTTTATTTCATTTACACCACTGTGACAGCAGATCGATAATCCTCATATACTTTATTTTCATGAACACTAGAAATCTGCACATTTCAGAATAATTGCATGTTCCTTGTTCTCCACACCACGTATCACTTCTTCAAGGAAGTGAGCAGCTATGGTGATAAACTGGAACTTAAAGTGGTCATTTTTATTTTTTTTAAAAAACTAAATTTTATTGTTTCAGATTCATCATTCTGTTGTAGATTATGTTTTCCATTCTTGGAGAAGATAGACTGCCCTAAAATTTTTCAGTTTATGTCATGTTTCCTAAAACAAGAAGTTAATAGAGCTATTTCTTGTCTTTGTAACAAGGTACCTATTTTAATTGCTGCAGAAGGTGTGAACAAATACTTTTTACACTCATTTTGAAGAGGTAACATTCCTGACCAGTTTGCCTACAATGATGTCTTCTCTGTGATCCAGTTGATTATCAAATAGATAGTGGTAAGGATTTATATTAACCAAGGTGACACTTCAGAAATTAAAATTCCAGTCAAAGTAATTTATTGCACAATCATCACATGTGATCAGCTTATAGTTCATACTATTTACTACTTTTTGCATAATAAGGTTAGTAACCTACACAGATTCCACAGAATCTTATCTATTTATAAAAGAGGCTATTAACAAGGTTTCAACACTATTCTCACGATGAACATAGAACTAGTAGTGCAGAGACACTCTGGCTGAACCTGACTATGGTTTGGCAGTGACTTGACTGCATACTTAACACAGACTGACTTCATTGGTGGTTCAGTGCCAAGACATAAAGGAATTAGAGACATTAGTTGCCAGTGGGCATTGATTTATATCAACAAGGCAAAATGAAAATTTTTGCTAGAACGGGATTTCAACCCAGGTCTCCTGCTTACTAGGCAGATGCACTGACCAGTACATCATCTGGACACAGTGGTCATCACAACCATCCAGACTACCCTAGCACTTCTGCCCTCAAACCCAAATTCTCAACTTATACCTCACATTACCGATGTGGTAGCCTTGCTCATTAGTCTCATTATTCACAATATCTAGCCAATTCCCGTGAGAGTTTGAGCTCCATGTGTATCTGCACTGAAAGGACCATTGACCATCGTCACCTTAATTATATATATGTGGTGTCTGTTCTTTAGGACATGGCTGAAAGAAGAAACACAATTTTGATCTTGGTTTAGTGCTTTTGGTACTGACCATGATGCCTATTTAAAGACTTGTGTAAAAAATTTATACAAATTACGTACAAATGTTAAAATATGGATCACTTACATATTTAATAAAAACATAAATGACTTGAATTGTTGGCAGCATTTATACACATACAGAAATGAAGCTACTTTGTTTGACTATTGGCTATGTATTCTATAAAATGACATTATTATTGGTTTCTGTTTTTATTGGCAGATTTTTAGGCATCCACATTTCTCCTGCATTTTCTAATAGAGCCCACCAAGATTATTCTAGAAATAATGTCTTATATTTGAAATGTTTAATTAACTAACATGTTTCCACAGTCATAATATACATTATTATTGACAGAAAAATTAGGGCAAAAAATAGTAAAACTGAATTTCTGAATGTGAAACTTGAGCTTCTCTTGCCATATAAAATGTTCAATCAACTTATGGGAATGCCTCTCGGTAATGTCTTCAACAACCACCAATATTTTGATGGGCCAACACCACACAATTTTCAAGGCATCTGAGTTGAAGACATCACCCAATTGCATTCCTGTAATTTGTTTGAAAATTTTTGCATGATTTACATTCTGCAATTTGAGCAATCCTTTGTTTATTATGATAACATTTCTGAATATCAGTATTCCCTAAACTACAAAATTTTGAAAGAAGGTGAAAGTGTTCCGTACATGGAACCAGGACATGCCTTTTAAATGATATATGTGAATCATGAATTAATGAGACCTGAATTTTAGGTGTATGTGGTTTTACTGAATCACAAATGTTGAATATTTTCTTAAGAAAAGGTTTTTATAGAGAATATTTATATCATTGTATTCAGTCAAATGTAAGATACATATGGGATGGTCAACACATTACCATCCCTAATACAGTGTAGGAAACCCGATGGCGTTGAAAACAGGTTACAGTCATTTCAGAATGGATAAATACAGGTCATGTGTGGTTTTCAAGGAAATTTTACACCTTTCTTCCTTTAAAATAGTGGCAAGTTCAGGTAACTATGATGATGGCGTTATAGCGACCACACACTATTCTCTCCAAAGTATGCCATAAAGCCTCATTAATACTGAGATCTCGTGACTGTGGTAGCCAGGGGAGATGTGGCAATTCATCCTCATGCTCACAAAGCCTGTTCTGGATTATATGAACTGTGTGAACAGGGGTCATGCCATTTTGGAATCCAGCATCACCATTTGGGAATGAACATTGTACCATGTAATGGACCTAATCAGCCAAAATGATCACATAATCCTTGGCAGTAATGTAACATGAAATAGCATGATACGGCTGCCCAAATCATTACTAAAACCTCACCAATTATCATTCTTGTGACATAAACTCAGCTAGAAGCTGTAAACAGTGTGAAACACGACCCATCCAATCAAATTACTTTTTTTTCCATTGCTCAATAGATCATGGCTTTGGCACCACGTTTTCTTGTTACAGGCATTTGCATCACTGATGAGTGGTTTTGAAATTTTCCAGCTCAACCTGCAGTTCTTTGCTTTTGGAGTTCCCTTTGTGTTGTTGTTGTTGTGGTGCTGACAGGGTTTGAAAGGGTGACATTCAGTTCTGCAGTGACTTTTGCAGCATTTGTACTGTTATTTTTCTTCTCAACCTTTTTCAATGACTGTCTGTCATGATCACTCAACACACACTTTTATCTGCATTGTGACTTAGTGGATGATTTGTATTCACTTTCCTTGTATGTAGTACAAATGTTCAGTATGGTTCCTCTCAAAACACCAAACACATTATCTCCCTTGGCTATAGGAGCACCCATCATACAAGAACCATCAACTTACCCACATCGGAATTCAATTAGCTCCAGCATAATGCACACACAACTACACAGAACACTGTTTTGACCATGGTTGGCACGTGCAATGTATTGAAGACATTGCACAGCTGCCATTCATGGTCAGATAGAACAGTGTGACCTGCGGGCTTGGCTAGTATCTGTATTCATGTTCAATCATGTATTTCCGCAGTGTTTCCATATTTTTCTCCAACCCCTGTACTTCATGCAATAAGGATCAGAAAAAAAAAACATTTTTAACTAATTCTGAATATGTATTAGATAATAAAAACTAATGAAACAATAGTATAATATATCAGAGTAACTGAAACTATTCCACACTGCTTCGTTATAAGGGGGGACAATTTTATGAGCTAATGAGTGTACTCTGTCTGCTGTCAGTGATGGACAGGTCTGAAGAGCACTCCGCACTCATGTTGAGGAAAAACAGAACACATTGAACAAATAGAGATAAGATATTCATATTCACAGGACATGTACATTAGTATGTTCTACAGAAATGATTAGCATTTCAGTCACTTCAGTTCAGCCTGTGTCCTGTTTCCTAGTAGGCATATGGTCTGCCGTGGGGCCTGATAACTTGTTCCAAGTGTGATGGTACTGATGTGTATAACGTGTGGGGCATCCTGTGGTATAGCAATACATGCTGCATTCGCCTGATCCAAAGTTCTGTGGTGGTTGGCATTGGGTCACAGTGCTGCATTTCACCATATCCCACACATTTTCGATTGGTGACAAGTCTGGTGATCTAGCAGGCCAGGGCGAAAGGCTGACATCACATGACACCAAGAAGCACGTATTCATGCAGCAGC
The DNA here is from genome assembly GCF_023864345.2 of Schistocerca serialis cubense. NCBI lineage: Eukaryota > Metazoa > Arthropoda > Insecta > Orthoptera > Acrididae > Schistocerca > Schistocerca serialis. The sequence continues at coordinate 302,935,585 of NC_064640.1, read as the reverse complement.
ATGTGGTCATGCATTGTCTTGCTGAAAAATAGCATCTGGGGTGTTATGCAGAAAGGGTGTGGCTAATCACAGGATGTCATTCATGTCGGTCACACGGGTCACAGTGCCCTGGACATGCACCAAGTGCGATTTGTGGTTGTACCCAGTAGCACCCCACACCATAAGGCCTTAAAAATGAACACATACAGTCTCAACCACAAGAAACTTTTTTTATGAAGTTATTGGTTTCAGTTTGGTTTAGACCATCTTCAGACCTCACACCATGCTGTTAGGTGATGGTAGTGAGTAGATCTGGTGCTACAACTCCACGTACGCAAACTGCTCAAATGTTCTCAAAAATAAGACCTTGAGTTGGCACTGTATGTCTTTTGTAAATGCAGTCACTGTGATGCCACTCATCCTATCTGTGGTGAAGCAAAATGTGGCCATCATTTTCAAACAGACCGAATCTGGATACATCCAGAAACACTATCTGATGCCATTCCTTTTCCCAGTGATGTTGTTCCATACACCATTGCCATCTAACACGTTTCTGGACAATGCATACATAACCCATGCCATAATAAATGGACTGTCACCCTTGGTAGAGTATGATGTGTTCCACTGTTGCACCAGAGCTAAGGATAATGTGGATACATCCTGCAATGCCATTCAGATGAGGTGATGATCTTCTCAGTGGGGGGATCTGGGGTCTGAGTGATGTGACGTGATGCATCTCGTTGTGTTCTATGATCTTCTGTAAACCATTCTGCACACACCCATTCCACTGCAAAAACACTTCCCAATGAATGGCAATTTCCCTGACAGATGCATCGCGTCCTCTCATTCCAATAATGTACCCTCTTTCAAACTCACTGATGATAAGGTTCATGCATATGTCTGCAAGGCATCTTGGACATCTGCTCAAGTCACACTGATCCATTACCTTCAATTTATAATGACTGCAGGCACATTTTACCAGTAGGTGGTGTTGTGGTATGATATCAGTATTGACCTCGAACCCATGCCCTACCCTGTGCTGCCACCACTTGTTTGCCGCCCTCAGACATCTTTCCTCATAGTCATCTCTGATGAGCTGATCTGCCCTGCACATCCTGTCCTCCAGTCATAGAAGTTTTTCCATAAGGCTCGGCCATGCCTGGTCCTGCCTCCTTGAGTGATACGGTTGTCCTTTCTCAGTGACAGTTCTGTATGTCTCTTGTTCTTCCAGGTCTGCTCTACATCTCATCTGGCTGCTGTCTCCACTGGCCATGTGTGATGCCACTTACACCTGCTGCCAGGAGCCCATTGTCATGGTCAGCCTTTCTGATGTGGACATCTCCTGCTCTGGGCTCCTCCCACTATTGACGATGAGGTGTCTGACATTCTTCTAGCACAATTTCCTTGCTCTGTTGTGCCCAGAGTTCGCTGCTGCTATGTATTCTCCTGTGGTTCTTGCCTGGTTGGCCCCTTCAGTACCCTCACATCTCGGTGGCCACTGTTGGTTTAAACACTTGTCTTCCATCAGCCACTGGTGCCCTGCTGCTGCCCTCACGGCCAGCCAGCATCGACACAACAGGCATGCATTGTGGCCTCCGTGTCAGGCACCTGCTGTGACATGTTCTCACACTACCAGCACTCTTGCCACCAGCCCCAGTGCCTCCTTGGTTTCCATCACTATCAGCAGCCTTCACACCTCCGGCTGCAAACCACAGGCTAAGATTCACTGGCCCACTCGCTGCCATCTCACACAACGCTGGCCCACTCACTGCAGGTCCACATGCTAATGGCCTGCTTGTGGTGTTGGCCTTCCCCTCGCATTTACTGTGCCATCAGATCCAGTCTCATGCATGTCAGCTTCTTCTCAGTCCAATGGTGGCATATCTTTCTTTTTCTGTTGACTTTGCTGTCTGCTCCTTGTCTCCTCTGGACACATGGTTCTTCCTTCTGCCATCCTTCCTGTCTGTTGCTGGCATTCTGCCTCTGACCTCTGGGCCCTGATTCCTACCCCAGATGTCTTCTCTTCTGCAAGTGTCTCTCACTTGTCTCATGCATTGGGATTCTTCTTTCCTGACATTTACCTTCATCTTGACCCAACTCTGCACCATTCCACACTGGCTGTGGGTCCCAGTCTTCTCCGATTTTGGTTCCTTCCTATGTTCTCCAGCAGAGTTCCAGGCTTTGGAACCCTCGCCCCCCCCCCCCCCACCCCCACCCCCGCCATCCTCTCCACCAGGCCCTCCATTGGCCTTTGTTGGCACTCCTATTCCCTGGACCACTTCTCCTGGGTGGCTTCTCCTTTGTGGGGAAGATGAGTGCAGTATATTTGCAACTGATGACTGAAATCTCTAATGAAAAAATAATACTACAGTTGCTGAGAATAACAGCTATGAATAAAATAATAACTGCTGCAGTACTGAGGGTGCTACATTTGTCATTAGTAGCCACTGTCCACAAAGCAAGATGGCTTTGCCATCTCCTCCAAAGGGGGGAGGAATATGGCATATGCTTGGTCCCTCATGATCCAGCCACACATCACACCAACAGAGTGCTGTGGCTTGCCACCCCTGTCAGATGCCTGCAAGCTGCTCCTCACAGCCTGCAAAAACTGCTGCAGCTTTATTTTTCTTTTTTTTCTTTCTTTTCCATGATAAATTTCAGTCATCAGCAGCAAATAAATGTTACTATTCTTGTATCATCATAATAAAAGTTATTTGCAACTGATGACTGAAATCTCTAATGAAAAAATAATACTACAGTTGCTGAGAATAACAGCTATGAATAAAATAATAACTGCTGCAGTACTGAGGGTGTTGCATTTGTCATTACTAGCCAGTACTAGCCAGTAATAGGTTGCATATGTGAGCCAAGTGACACAAGACAACTTCCTGGTACTCTTTCGCTGGGTAGCCTTTACAGTACACTGCCCAGCAGCTTGCTAGCTAGTGCAAGTTCCAGCCTGGACATTGACTTTAGAATTCTGAAGTATAGTATATTTCGCTAAGTGCAGTATATGACTTTAGAACCTTGGACATAATCAGTGCAGCCTACATAGACCATGCCTACAACAGTGTTTCTCAACAGTGCCAGACTGAGTGCCCAACTTGCACCTTCAAGAACTGTATTGTATTAGTGACTTTCTTTCAGTAGATCAGGACAATCTTTACATTGTCTTCACCAGGAAGCTGTTTCTGTTGCTGATGTTATTGTCTGTTTTTCTGTAGTAGTAAAATTCTATTGTTCTTGGCTGTCTGGGTATCCCACAATGGGATACTTCAGTAAGTGTGTTGTGACCCCTGTTGTTCATGTTGTGCATTAATCATCTTGCAGGCAATATTAATAGTGACTTTAGACTTTTTGCAGATGATCAGTTATCTATAATGAAGTATTGTCTGAGAAAATCTGTACAATGGAACATACTTTCTGCTGTACATTTCACAGTGGTTTGCAGAGTGTAGATATAGATGACAGCCTCTGAGCCCAACCTTTTCATTGGGGCATCTAGAGGAAGCCTTCATAGTCCTAGTTTCTCCAACCTACTGTCAAGCAAGTTTCAGTGCAGCCCAAGTTATGATAAAGTTTTATTATGAAGTTTTCAGTTTCAAACTTCCCACATGATGCTCTTCTCTCATTGGCCATCCCATGGGTGCTTCCCTCTCCCCACCCCTCACCCCCCACCCCATTAATGTTAGCATCAATTATATTATGTATGGCCCAGGTAAGCTAAAAGGTTGTTGGACACCCCTGCCCTGTTCTCTTTCCTTCACAACTTAACTTCAACACTTCCTGTCCCATTCACTGGATCTGGTCCTCCTCAATCCAACATTCCACCTTCCTGGATGTTAACCATCATCTCTCTGGTGGCTCTGTCTGTACTTCCATCTGTATCAAGCCAACTGAGCATCAGCTGTCATCAGCTGTTTGGCACATCTGCAGTGACAAGAAATCGCTAGTCCAGTATGCTGAAGGTTTCACTAAGGCCATCGCCAACAGGCACTATCCTCCATATGTAGTCAGCATACAAGTTTCCTGTACTACATCCTAACACACCCTTAAGAAGCAGCTCGAGAAATTTCCCCTGTGCTTGTGATTGAGAGAAACATGTTTTAAACTTACTGATGTCACTCTGTTATGGGGCTATACTATACACTGCAAGGATGTCCAAACGTAAAAGGACCAAGGGAGGGGTAGCTATGTTTCTCAATAACACACACCACTCCTCTGCTCTATCCCTGGGACTGACCTGCAAGCAGTTGCAGTTGCAATTGGAGTTCATGTGGGTCAAAAAATCACTGCATGGTCTCTGTATTTACACCAGAAGAAGTGATAGATTCTGTGGCATTCATAGATCCTATAGACCATATCCTCCAACCATTTCTCTTAGTGGGTGACTTCAATGCCCATAATGTATCATGGAGCCCAAACTCTGCTTGCCCCAGGAGTTAAGTTTTAGAGAGCCTCATGATGTGTCAGGAACTGTGCAACCTCAACATGGACAAGCCTACTCATTTCAATACTGCTACTGAATCATCCTTGGCCATAGACCTCTCTTTCTGTTCACTAGCTCTTGCAGATTCTACTCAGTGGGAAGTTACTGATAACCACTTCCCACTCTGGATTCATCTACCACATGGGGCTGCCCTTGAAAGGAAACCACCAGCAGATCCATCTAGACATTGTTCAGCCATCTAGCTGTGTTTGAACACTGAGGCAGTCTACAGGAATGGGTGTTCCACCATGAAGCTGACTTATCCATTCTGAAGCCATCAGGTCATCATAGAAGAAGGCAGCCTGCACCTTGGTGGACTGATCCGTGTCACTCAGAAATTCAGGTCAGCAGAAAACCTCACAGCCTTTTGAGTAGCAATATCTAAAACTCAACACATAATCAAGGAAATAAAAAAACGTCATGACACACTTTCCTGGAATCTGTCAACCACTGCACTTGTTCCATGAAAGTATGGGAAGCCATCAGGAGGATTTCTGGTAAATGCAGTTGATTACCTACAGCAGTGGTGCTGCAGAAGGGTTGTCTCCAAATAATACACAGTATTTTAACAGTATTGCAGAATAGGTTCAATACAATAATACGCAGTATTTTAAAGTACTGCAGAATAAGTTCACTTTAGTTGGTTAGCATTATGATACATTAAAAAGGCTTTATTACCAATACAATAAATCATAAAGTAATGTATAAGTATTGCTTACCATATACATAGGCAAATCGTTTCCTCAAACCTTCATTAGCACATCTGGCCAAGCTGGAGCCAATGAGCTCATAATACTCAGATGCTTAAAAATTGATGCAAATTCTTATAACATCAATAATTAAAAAATTATCAGATATATTGGACCTATATAATCTTAAAAATGTAGTGCATCAGACACCAGAATAATAGGGCCATCATCTAGTGGAACACAGTACACCCATATGCCACTTCACGGCCTTGATAAGGTCTGTAAACGTTGGCCATAAAGTGAAAACTTGTATCACAAACCAATAATTTTGATGCAAACCCACACAGATTTAAATGGATCTGTTCCAGTTTTTCTTTATAAAATAATGTAGTCTTTAGTTCATAAAGCATATATATTTATATGAAAATGAAAATGCAAGACAATGTAATAATAAAAAGAAATCCAAAAAATAAACATAAATTTAAAAATGAAAGAAATTGTATACACATATTTATACATGTAATAAAAAACATGTTCAGAAACAGTTTTAATCTAATGATGAACATTAACATGAATAATTGCTAAGCTATAGTAAATACTTTGACATGTCCAATATCCCTGTAAAAAGAGATCTACAGATGAAATTTACAGATGACTACAGCTGCTACTACTACTACTACTATAATATTCTGCCATCCTCACTTTCCACTTTTCCCAGTTTAAAATATTGATCCAAAGTTTATAACGTTCACCTGCATTATTTCTTCGTTGATAGTCCTCAGTGTCAAACATTGCATTGTTATACTGGATGAAAAATGGGGGATGGAAGTTCAACACTGACTACTGTAAATGACGAAGCCAACAGTTGCACAATTGTGTTTCACAGTTCTTTACTTAAATTCACAACCCCCAACATTACACTATTACATGGGCAGTTCACTATGGGTTAACTTTTGATAAGCATCATTAATAGTTTGCAAGCAAATGTCAGCATACTACTACAATAGTTTGCTGTTGAACATGTATGAGCAGTAAATACCTAACCATACGGTTTGCTATTTCTCAAATAAGTTGAATAGACACTGTCATTGTTTTAACACATGTCCAACTTATGTTACACTAATTCCACCATCAAGTTAATGCATTATTGTTACATTAACTGATACACACTTCCCACCTAAAAATCAGCTGTGGACTGACTGTCTCGAGAACGGAATTTGGGCCTTTGTATATCCTCACACTAATAGGCACTGGAACTACACATTGTTAGATGTTTAGTTTCAGAAATTACAATTAAAATATAACTCATTCAATTAACTAAATACATTAAAAATTTATTCTTTTTAACAGTTTCTTCTACCACAAAGATTAGGCCAAATTATTTTTTTAAATAATGAAATTAACTGGTAGAGTTACGCAGACAATACTTTTGACAAACCTAGTAATGATTTTGGACTTAATTAAGGGATGGCTTTGCTATTATGTATTTGAATGGAGCCAAATAGCTACTTTGAGAATCCTAGTAGTCCTTCCTTCAATTGTTTATAATTAGTGCAGAATTTATATTTGTTTACAAGTTGACAGTCAAATCTAAGTCATGAAACAGTTATTGATTTCACCCTATAACAAAATATATTAACTAGGAATAGTCAAAATAAATTAGGAAATTGATTACATACACAAAACTAAGCAGAAAATTAGATCTGATTCTATATTTCTTAAGACTGAAGGCCAGCCTTTCTCTTTTATGGAAATGCAGATTATACTCATGTATGTTAATGGTAATGAAGCAAAAATGAAAAAATGAGTTTAAGGTGGCAGATGGCAAAACAAGGGAATAAGAAAAAAGATCCCAGCTTGCTTTGGCACAAGTTGTCTGCTTCATCTTGCTTTATGTCTCTTTCAGAACTGTTCTGTAACAGCTCTGCTCCAGCCAGTAGATCATGGTGCAATAACAACTTTTAAGTGTTATTATTTATTCAGACATTTATGTGAACTTATGCACAAAACCAAGGATGACTCTTCAATGAAACAGTTTTGAAAACAATACATCATAAGGGATGCCATAGACAATGTAAGCTGAATCATAGAAGGAAGTAAAGTCAACCACACTGAACCAAGTTTAGAAAAATATCTGGCCAGTACGCATAAAAACTAATGAATGTGATTTTGATTCTTTTTCTGAAATTTGACAAGAAATACTAAACTTAGGAAGCCATCTTGGTTTTTAAGATTTGGAGGAAGGTGATTTGATTGACCTCCTAGATGCTGACAGAGAACCTGCTTCAAACAAGGGCTGGTACAGTCAGAAATCGAATAAAGAGATTCAGTTAGAAACCAAATGAGTATGTGTTGAAGATACAGAATCATGGAGTGCTGTGTGCCAACAGCTAACCACAGAAAACTTGTCAATGGTGCTTCCTTATTCTGAGCAAGGAATAAACATCCTTTTTCAAAATTATCCCAATGAAGAATGCAGCTCTAAAGTGTCTTGAGAAGTAAACTCAGCCATTGCCTGTTACAGAACATGATTCCCTCCAGCACCACTTCAAAAATTAGTTTAGCCCCTGTCACATTGTGTTGTACCACTTCTGCATGCTTGTGGGGACGCTACACAATATTAGTAAGGTGTACCAGTTTCTTTGGCTCTTCAGTGTATTCAGGATACACTCACGAAATGGTCATATTGGAAAATCCGCATTTCATTGATACCTCAGAGATGCTGTGTCCAATTTCTCATGCATTCAGACTCACTTATATCTTGATAAACAGCCTTTGTAGCAACAGTAAATGATCTGAAAACTGCGCCCAAAACTTGTTTTCTTACATAGGCATTGCCGTGTGCAGTGCCATATTCTGCCTGTTTACATATCCCTGTATTTGAATACACATGCCTATACCAGTTTCTTTGGCACTTCAGTGTTTATGAGGAATATAAACTGCAGTACTTAGTTAAAATATTTGCAGATCATAACTACAGGACTATAACATTCACACAGAAAAGAAAGTCAGTAAATGAGGTCATCTTTACAGCATGTATAAAACTCTTCTAGTGCATAAAATACTTTATATGTTAGCCACTTCTTTATAAAATTTTTAAAAGCAAATAATGGAACATCATATGACTGTGAAGCCAATGAATTAAAAAAGCTTAACTCCTACATACTGGCAGCTGTTAATTCTATTCTCATGCCTAGTTGCTGGTGTGTCTATGTTTTCTTTATGTTATGTGTCATGTAGGTGAATTGATTTTCTTAGGGTACATTTATGTTGGTTTCTTTTTATGTGTAATAAACAACTGAATATAAATAATGATAGGATAGTCAGTATTTTCAGCTTTTTAAAATGCACTCTGCATGTATCCCTACTATCAGAAATTCTTAAGGTGCACCTGGTGACCTTTTCTTGCCAAATAAAAGATTATCTTTTTCTGCAGGTGAGTTACCCCACAGTAATACTCAATATATTAAGTGTTTATGGAAGAAGGCATCATATGAAGCAAGAAAAATATTATCACTAACACAAGTTCTATGTTTGCCCAATAAATAAGTGACACTTGCTAGCTTTGTCCATATATAATTCATTTGTATGTATCTTCCAAGCTAATCTTGACTCAAGATGAATACCCAGGAGCTTTCCTGATTCATTATCTTTTTCTATATTACATAGACTGAAGAGAAGATTTATGGTTTTGCTAGGATTGATTCTTAATGCTCTGATTCCAAACCAATCATTAGTTGCTCTTAATAATTGTTCTTCACTTTGTGGTTTTAATGTATTTAAGTCCTTACCTGCAATTATAAAAGAAGTATCACCTGCATAAAGAACTGATTTACATTTTACCACATCTGGAATATCATTTACACAAATGATAAATTACAAAGGTCCCAGTACAGATCCCTGTGAAATAGCTCTTGTGATTTTTAGTGCCCCTGATCTTAAGCTGTTGAGGTCCACCATCTGATTTCTACTATTCAAGTAAAATTCAGTGAGAGGAAGTACTTTGCTTCTCATGCCATACTGCCAAAGCTTTCAAAATAAAATTTTGTTATTCACCAAATCAAAAGTCTTACTAAGATTCACAAGTGTAGGATGAGCAGATAATCTGTGTTCAGAAGAGTTTGATACAAGTAATACAATATTTTTGATTGCCTTAACTGTAGACAGACCTGTCCTGAATCCATATTGAGATTCTGACAAAAATCCATGACAAGTTAAATGCACAGAAATTTCTAACTGCATAAAATAATTTACTATTTTTGACATTACAGGTACAAGGAATATAGGACAGAAATTATTAGGGCTTGCTTGCAACCTTCTAGTGTAAGGGCAAAACAACTGTTATTTTTAGGCAGGGTGGAAAGCAACCCTCTCCAAACATCCAATCAATTACTCAGTGTGCACAGAGAAGGGTGCTATTATGTCTGCTATCTTTTTAATAATGTATTTGGATAAGCCATAATAATCTCCATTTTTGAATTGAAGGGCTCGGAGAGATACAGTCATAAGCCACAACTTTCGAGAAATTGTTTTTCATGTAGCGGCATTCTTAACAATGTCTTCTTCACAATGTGTTGAAAAAGTTACATGTTACTGCAACAGATGGCAGGCTATGATGGAGTGCAGCTCTATGCTGTTCCATCTGGTGGTAATTTCAGAAGATACATAGTCACAAGCCACGGCAAAATGGCAGGTGGGTCAGGAACATCTGAGGCGTCTTTGGGTCTTCAATGCATATTTGACACAGACAATAGTGGAAGTTAAGAGCTTTACCCTTTGGATCCTGACAGTGATGAATCTTGGCATCCAACGAGCAGCAGTTCCAGCTCAGATGATGCTTCGGTAAGTATATAAAATGGTTTATTTCTGGTGATTAATTTCCTGTGGCTTGTGACTTTGTTTCTCTCAACATTGCCAATGCATTTGACAGCCATCCTGTGTGTTAATGATGAAACTTGATGGGCACATTTATATTACTGCTTAATGGTGCAATAATGTAGTTTCAAAAGCAAAAGATGGGTAAAAAATATTTTAGTGAAATTTAATGTTTTGTGTGGCTTATGACTATATCTCACGCAAATTCTTAGACTATTTTGCTCTTCATATTATAGCTTGAAATAAGTAGAATAAACGATGAATCACCTGAAAAACCAAAGCCTTCATGGAAAAGAAAGCGAAATATTGATCAGTGGAAGAAAAATAAAGCAAAACGTTGACAAAATGCTAGTCAGCAGTATAAGTCTTTAAAAACCCACAAGAGTGTTCAGTCCGCTGCTATAGGAAGTCCCTGTACTTGTTTACATAAATGCTTCACAAAACTGCTTGGAGAGGAAGAAAACATTTTTCATTCATTTTGGGACATATGAAACTTTAATGCCCAGTATACTTACCTGATGAGCTGTATGAAAATGGAACCCGAAAAACGGATGTTTGTTCACTATTTAAATACAAATGGTTTAATATTTTGTATATTTACTTCATTTTGGTATATTTGTCATAATTTCTTTCAAAGCAATCCAAAAAAGATTTCCAGGAAAATATCATCCAGGGATGTAACATTTTCTTACAATGTGAGGGTATGTGGAATAGAAGTCATGATCTGCAAGGAAGCTTTCCCAAGGGTTCATGGGTTACAGATACATGCACGAAGAGTGAGAAATTGGCAACATCAAATGAAGCAGGGATTTGCAGTGCCAAAAGAAGATGGAAGAGGCTTGTATGTTACTCTGTGCTATAAGTTACGGATGTACTCAAACTGAGTAGTATACAAATATTTCTATTAGAAAGAGGATATAACCTCACCTTTTTTTTTCTTTCAGGAAAACATGTAAACTACCCACATAAATTTCAAGACGAAGCTGTACAAAGTGTTAGAGAATTTCTCAACGCCATACCAAAATATAACAGTCATTACAGTAGGCAACAGAACCCCAATAGAGTGTATTTGGATTGTTATCTCACAATTGCTTCCTTATTTCGAGATAAATACTCAGAATACTGCAGTATCTGAAAGTAAATTCAGAGAAATTTTCGTATCTGAATTTAACATAGGCTTCAAACTACCAAAAAGTGACACCTGTTCAAAATGTGATGCATTTATAATTGCAATATATAACCCAGATTTATGTGCAGAAGAAGTCACAGAGAAGAAACAACAATATGAACTGCATCTCAAAAAGGCTGACAGAGGACAAAATATGATTGCGTCTTTAACTGCTCTGGCTAAAGAAAATTCGAAAGAGCATCATGTGATAGCAATGGACATGCAGCAAACGTTCCCCACACCTAAGCTAACAGTTGTTCCAGCATTTTACAAGAGGAAAATATGGTCATACAACTATGGCATCCACAACTGTGGATCAAATAAGGGTTATATCTTTCTGTGGAGTGAGAAAGATGGAGGATGGGGTTCAGATGAGGTTGGGAGCTGCTTATTGAAGTACTTGGAGGTAACTAATCCTCAGACAAAACATCTCCACATAATCATAGACAACTGCAAGGTTCAGGCAAAGAATTGGACTATTATTGCTTTGGAAAGGTCGCTTGTTGCTACCAAAAGATTTGATTCTCTCCAGCATTACTTCCCCGTGGTAGGTCACACCATGCTACGCCGCGATCGTGATTTTGGTCGCATTGAAAGGTATGCAAGAAACAGACGTCCAATAGTGTACATTTCAGATTAATGGGCAGAAGTACTAAAATCTGCGAGTCCAAAACATTTCATTGTAACTAAAATGGAAAGAGAAGGCTTCAGAAGTTTGGAAAGCCTGGAGACATAGATCTCAAAACGTACAGAATCCGCGTTTGGAGATCCCCACCATTTCAGTAAAGCTACTCACTTTAAGTTTGAGTCTGAAGATCCCTTCAAGCTAAGTGTAAAGCACTCTTATTCAGACATAGGAGCTTTCATGTCAGTGGATATTCGTGTCAACAAGAAATGAAGTCTAGTTGAATCAAAACCATATCACATGCCAATAAAGTACAGAAAGCCACTACCAATTAACCAAAAAAATATTGATGATGTACTGTCTCTTATGCCATACATACCTGCAGCAAATCAAGATTTCTTTCGGTCATGTAATGGAAATAACATGTACATTGATGAGGTAGAGGAACTTCCTTGATGTAACTGTATCAATGAAAAAGTAATTTATAAATCTCAGATACCTGATATGTATATATTAATGTGTAAAAATTATATATTCTCCTTGCTGTGTAAGAGGAGTTAAAATAACTCCTTACAAATTCATACTTTATGTTTTAAACAATTTTTTGGGAGATATAGTCATAAGCCACCGTTGACTACTTCTTAATTAGAATCATTCTAAAATTAATATTTTATAGCATTCAGGGAGTTGACTATTTAACAACATGCTTCGCAAGTATTAAGCAAGTGTTTGCAGTAGAAATAAGGTTTCTATTTTGTATTTAACATTTTCAGACCTCCGTGGAACTTTGAACTCGCTGTATCTCAAAACTAGTTCTATGTGGCTTATGACTGTATCTCTCCGACACCTTCAATTGCTTAATTTTGCTATACATTTCTTGGTTTCTTAGACCTTAATTGTTGACCATTTATCAATTTTTGTTACATTTTGTGTGTGTTTCAGGAGTACATTTCTAAATTGAAAGCTTTGTTCACTTTCACATTTTTGAGAGACACCTAAGCTTGAGCTAGGTACATTTGAGGCATTGACAAAAAAGTCATAAATTCATCAGGTGTAATACTGACATCACTTGAAAGATTTTTATGGTTCTTGCTTTTACCTATTTCAGACTTCACAACCTTCCAGGCAACTTTGCTCTTATTATGGGCATTACTAATATATTCATCATTTACTTGGCATTTGGCCCATTTAATCTCAGCCCTGTATTTAGTTTTTATTTTTATGTTCTTCACTTTATAACAGTTCTTTGATTTATCATAGTAAATTATGATTAAAGATCTAAGTTTTTGTAATTTAGGTGTGAAGCATTTATGTACAGATGTCTGTAAATGCTTTATTGCTGAAGATCTGCATCTTTTAGCTATTCTGGAAGAACATTGTTCAAGTGTATCAGAAAGTGCAGTAATAAATTGGTTAAAGACATCATCAATATTGACACAGTCAGAGATTATTGCTTGCTATTTCATCATTTGTTGCTTGGTCCTGTAGTCACATTTGTGTAATTAATTATCCTGATTTGTTCAGTCTACCTACAAACAGTTTGAGTATTATTAACCATATGTTTTAGTAAGATGCCTTTATGGTCAGATAAGAAGTGGGTATCAAACAATTTTACCTCAAAACTGCATTTAGTTATGACATCATTGAAACACGAGTACTGTCTTGTTGGGTTATCAGTAGCACAGAACATGTCATGTGAACTTAACATATTAAGAAAATTGAGATGTTTTGAAGTCCTGGTTCTAGTATCAATGTTGACATCCTCCAAGATAAAAAAAAAATGTTATGCTTAGTCTATTTTTCTAACATTATGATCAGTTTTTCTAGTGTCTCGATGAGTAATTCAGTGCTACTATCTGGGATAAAATACAATGATACAATAATAAGTTTTAGGCAGGGCAGTATTGTAGCAGCAGCTTCAAAAAGTGGTCCATCAAGTTACCGAAGTGGGCTCTGAGGTTAGAACTACTCTCATGTAGCAACAAAAAGTATATCTTGGGTGTTATTTTTTTTCAGTAAAATACTATCTAATAGTGAGGCAGTGTGTTCAATGCCAAGACTTTGGTCATCTGGCAAAACATTGTGAAAAACAGGTAGTAATTTGTGGACACCCTGAGGAAGAACGCCGTATCAGACAATAAAGCAGTAAAGTCAAACAAGTGGTGTGGAGGAGGGGGGACACTGAAAGAGTGAGGAACTTCTTGTGAAATGTGAGAAATAAGTACCATAGAAAAAGCATATGACAGACTGAAGCAGAACTTCATGTTCCAATGAAAAAGCAGGAGAGAAGGTTATGGTGAAAATTCATAACTATGCGGTATAAGAGAGAAGCACAATCACAGGCAGATGTAGGAGTGACATATGATGTAAGTGAGGAGGATTTTTTGACACAAACTGCACAGCTGTATTTAGAATATGACAGCACACATCCTGAGGAAAATACTGTGCAGCCTACAGAAGTAAAAGAAGATTTGCCAATGCAGAATATGACTCTGCAACAAAAACATTACAAGACTCGGAGCCAATTCATACAGGAAGCAAACACATACTACAGAGAAGTGGGCGAGAGAACACAGACAGAACAGATCTACAATAAATTTATGAAAGCATAGAGAACGTGATGCAGTCCATTTGGCTGGAAGAGTGGATGATGCTTACACAGCATTAAGACATATGCTAAGGAATATGTACCCAAGCACTCCGTCATCAGGCCCACCGGAACCAACTGACCTCTATGTCATCCTCAGCTGAGAATGCGGATAGGAGGGGCGTGTGGTCAGCACACCGCTCTCCTGGTCATTATGATGTTTTTTTGACTGGAGCCACTACTATTCAGTCGAGTAGCTCCTCAATTGGCATCACGAGGCTGAGTGCCCCCCCAAAAATGGCAACAGTGCATGGCGGCCCAGATGCTCACCCATCCAAGTGCCAGCCACACCCAACAGTACTTAACTTGGGTGATCTGACGGGAACTGGTGTATCCACTGTGGCAAGGCTGTTGCCTGATATGTACCCAAAAGGAGAGAATATTACTTTTTCTGTACCTGATCTTATAGACAGAATCCATCTCAAAGTGAACAATCTATCAGTAGAAGTGGGAGAACTGTAGAAGCTATTAAAACAAATTTCTGCCACAAGAAAGGAATTATTTTCCTCAGATACATTATTTGAGCACTTTGTGATGATGCATGGTCTTACAGCATGGGATTACAGATGAGAGTGGCAAGTGTGTCTAATATATACCCACCATCTCTAATGGAAATAAAAATAGGACAATTTAATGCCATGAGATGTGCCAGCATATTGCATGAGACTAGAAGAGTGGCAGTGTATTGTGTCTCCAATAATCATACACTAAGGCAGGAAAGGTTCCCAGTATGCCAATAACTGCCCAGATATTCACCCAAGGGCAACGTCCTGTGACATCAATAATAGTATTTAACAAAGGTATAGCAGTGACAAAAGTATCACACAGTGACAAAAGTATCACAATATTGTTCAGAGCATGTAATATGCACGGAAATTTTAACCAGAAAGGAGAGTTGCTTCCTGGTTTCCATGCATTTTCACTTTAGTGATGAGATCAATGAGTATCTGATTAGTCACCTAGGATGAATTAAGCCTCTTGTGTACTACACTGATGCAAGTGTGAAATCAGTACTGTGGTAGAGCTACCTGACTGATGACCATGGAAGGCAACTAGAAGAAGAGATTGTAGAACTCAACCTACAGGTATTGCCTACAATTTGCAATCCATCAGCTTACGAGGGAAGGGTTGGAGGAACGTCAGATATAGATGTCACTCATGCAAATACAGCAGCGGTGTGCCATGTGAAAGGCTGGAAGGTTGAGAGTGGAATGAAATTGAGTGATTGTAATTTCGTACACAATACCACCACTGGAAGGGAAATCCAAGACATCATAGAAAATGTTCGCATAAGCCACAATTCAGCATCAAGAACTGAGAATGTCCATGAAATTCATTGCTGGGTGATGCTGTATATGTTAAAGTGCAAGGACTTACACTGGCCATACACAGAGCAATTGAGGCATCAATACCTAACAGGAGAGGTCCTCCTGTTAGGAGGAATCTGGACCTAGGTGCTGCAGAAATTAAGATTGAAACAATAAGAAGTTGTACCAGAGCAGCAAGATGCAAGAAGAAAGAATCTGAAGGCTGCAGAGATACAGGACTGTTAAACAATGTTTAAGGAGGAGTTATGGAAAATAAAAATGGAATGATGGAAGAAATCTGCACAGACAAACTTAGAAACCAAACCCAGGAGTATATCATACAACATAGTCTGTGAGAAAATATGATCACCAACAGTATTATCCATGCTTAAACAGAATGATTGGATGGTAACAGAAAGTTGGTTACAGTCCATGCCCCACTAATGGAAACACTGCTTCCTGATGACAGAGGAGAAGATAAGACAGAAGATCAGTGTGGGTCATGAAAAGTGTTATGGGAAGACTATAGAAACAACAAGCTTGTGTATTACCCCTTCACACAAGAAGAAATTAGGCAAGTAATTTTAAGATTGAAAAAGAAGAAATCTCCAGGACCAGATGGGATCCTGACCGAAGGAATACAAGCCTTGGGTGACCAATTAGATAGTTATTTGTGTGAACTATATAACAAGTGCCTATTCCAAGGAAGGGTCCCTGAACTGTGGAAGAATACTGAAGTGGTGATAATTAATAAAGGGCAAGACAAGGATCTGAAGATAGCCAAATACTATAGGCCAATTTGTCTTTTGAATGTTCTTGGCAAGATACTTGAAAAACTATTATGCAAGAGATTACAAGGTCATAGACTGCTATGCTGGATGATCCCTCACAAGTATGGTTTTAGAAGAGTCAAGTCAACTGAAGACACAATTAATAAGACGATCTCACTGGCAACAGATATACATTCTACATATGCTCTAGCAATGATGATCAATATTGCTGGTGCTTTCAATGACCTATGGTCTTCATCTTTCTTTGGTCATCTTAGAGACTTGGAGTGTCCAGAGGCATTGTCCAACTACCTGATAGACTATTGCCATGAGGGACATGCTTCTCTAATATTCCCATGAGAAGAAATAATGAAGACTGATGTGTTGGCAAATGTGCCAACACCTTGTAGATAGAGTAGGCCGAAATGCACGCTATCTAACGCAGACGGGCGTGAATTCTGGAACAGGATAAGTAGTGAATTCTAATAAGAAAAGTATGCAGCTCCTCGAATACTTATCTTTTATTTCCTCATTGGTTTACAACGTTCTTGATGAGACATTTCATACGATAACTATCAAACTATGTAAGGCTAATGGCGCCTTGCTAGGTCATAGCCATGGACTTAGATGAAGGCTATTCTAACTGTCTCTCGGCAAATGAGAGAAGGCTTCGTCAGTGTAGTCGCTAGCAATGTCGTCGTACAACTGGGGCGAGTGCTAGTCCGTATCTCGAGACCTGCCTTGTGGTGGCGCTCGGTCTGTGATCACACAGTGGCAACACATGGGTCCGACATGTACTAAATGGACCATGGCCGATTTAAGCTACCACCTAGCAAGTGTGGTGTCTGGCGGTGACACCACATTCCTCCCCCGCAAATCAGCGAACGGTCGTATTATAAGGCTTCCGCCCGCCGTGGGGAGGACCCCATGTTGACGTATGCGATGAGGTGGGGAGCCTAACAACAGGCGAGGCTGTGCCATCCGCACCCGGCCATTCGGTCCGAGGGGAGCTAGGAAACGCCTGAAAACCTAGTCCAGGGTGCACGCCAACATGAGGTGTATGCGCCCGTAAAGAGTCAGGAGGGGCCGAAGGGTCGACCTCCATTGCGTCGGGGTATCCGACGTGCGATGACGTCATGTGGTCCAAAGCGGGCAAGAGGTCCATGGCGGAGAACAGCTGGTCCTGGGAAGCGATCGGCAGCGCGTGACCCAGGGAGGCGCTTGTCGGCTGCAGCGAAGCGTCGAATGCGGGCGGCGCCGGCGGGAGAACAGGCGGCGGCGGCTGCGGTGGCGCATCGCCATGGGGCAAAATGGAAGGCATCGTCGGTAACACCTGGGGATGAGGCGAGCCAGTAGATAGGTCCCCAGGGCGCTGACCGGACGGCACAGTCGCTGAAAGCAGACGGGGAGTGGCTGAACCCGTGCGACGACAGAGGCGCAGCTGATTGAGATGCCGACGCACCTCACCAGAGGCCCCCAAAACCAAATACATCGCGCGGCCGAGGCAGCGAAGAATGCGCCCTGCGAGCCAACGCCGTGAACCTCGATAGTTGCGATAGAATACAATGTCGCCTGGAACAAAAGCAGGAGTCTGCCGCTGTACAGGAACCTGATGCGGCGGATGCAGCAAAGACATCAAGGTTCGATGAGGACAACCGTGGAGCAACTCAGCCGGCGAGCGACCATCTCGGGGCTGAGAGCGATACGAAGACAAAAAGAGCAACAATGCATCCTCCCGAGAATGCGATTCTTTCAACTTCAACATCTGTGACTTGAAAGTCCGGACCAATCGTTCAGCGGCACCGTTTGACTGAGGCGAAAACGGCGCGGAAGTCAGATGTTGAATACCATTGGCCTGGCAGAATGACTGAAATTCTGCGGACATGAATTGTGGGCCATTGTCGGAAACAATAGTCTGCGGAAGACCTTCCATGCAAAAGATAGCAGACAACGCTTGGATGGTGGCAGTTGACGTCGTGGAAGACATCCGGACAACAAAAGGAAAATTACTGAAGGCATCTACCAGAACCAACCATCGAGCATTCCAGAATGGACCAGCAAAATCTATGTGCAAGCGTTGCCAAGGGGAAGTGGCCTTTGGCCATGCAAAGACTCTCCGCGGTGGTGCGGATTGTTGTTCGGCACACGCCATGCAAGAAGAACACATATTCGTAATCGCAGCATCGATTCCGAACCAAGTACAGTGCTGATGAGCAAGTTGTTTCGTTCGCACTATACCCCAATGTCCTTGGTGAAGAAGCTGTAAAACAGAGGACTGTAACGAACGTGGGACCACAACTCTGGACTGATCATTATCAGAGCGCAACAACAAAACACCACGTCAAACAAAAAGTCTCTCCTTGTGAGCAAAGAATCGGCGAACCAACGGATCCTCGATCCGAGACTTTGACAAAGGCCATTGCGTAGCAACAAAACGCAAAATGGTAGCAAGGACAGGGTCAGCAGCCGTGGCTGTAGCTACATGACGAAAATCAATCGGAAACGATTCGACCACTTCATCGGTTTCCGCATCAATGAACATGCAAGCAAGTTTGGAAGAATCGAATGCTCTATCCTCAGCAACAGGCAAACGGGACAACGCATCGGCGTTTCCGTGCTTAGCAGTGGACCGATACAAGATATCGTAGCGGTACTGTGAGAGGAAAATAGTCCAGCGAATGAATTTCTGCGCTGTACGCGGAGGTACAGGCTTGTTCGGATGAAAAAGTGATGTCAAAGGTTTGTGGTCTGTGATGATGGTAAAGTGACGACCATACAAGAAATCATGGAACTTAGTAACACCAAACACGGGAGCTAAAGCTTCTTTGCGCAGACGAGAGCAATTTTTACGCAAAGGCAATAGGGCGATCATGTGAGCCAACTTTGTGCGCAAGCACAGCACCGATCCCAATATCCGATGCATCTACCATCAACAAAAGGGGTTTCTGGGGATCGAATGGCGTAAGGCAAGTATTAGAAAGCAACGCCGATTTCAACTGGCGAAAGGCGCGTTCGCATTCCGTCGTCCAGACGAACGGAACACCCTTACGGCGTAAGCTATGAAGCGGAGCTGAAATAGAAGAGGCATTGCGCACATTCATTCACACCTTGTGATGCTAAATCGTTTAATGTTCTTGCGACCTCAACACGCAATGCGTGAGGAACATTTCGCACTCGGAAAAATTTCGGTTGCGCGTTGACTTTCAGGTCCAAATGTGCTTCATAGTTTTTAGCGCAACCCAGGCCCGGTACAAAAATGTCTGCAAATTCTTCACACAAACGAGAAACACTGTCTGAAGGCACAGTCTGATTCACTGATAAGACCTGATTTACTATAGACATGTTAAACAATTGAAATAAATCTAAACCAAACAAGTTCACTGCAGTAGAAGAACGTAAAATGACACAAGTTTTGTTTGTCCCTTGTATGTTGCAAGAAGGCTGCACTGTCCTAACACAGGAATTTTCTGTCCTGAATATGTACTGAGCTGAACATTTGCGGCACGCAACGGAGGTTTGCCCAGTTGTTTGTACGTGTCGTGATTGAGCAATGAAACAGCAGATCCGGTATCGAGCTGGAATGGTATGACCTTGCCATTAAAGTCCAAATCTACAAAAAGCTTATTGTCCTGCCGATGACAAGAGCGATTGTCTTGTGCAATTTGAACTGATACAGGCACAGCATCACTTGCTAATTGACGCGATTTCCGGCGACGTCGACGCACACTTTTTGTGGGACGAACACAGTCACAGGTAGAGACAGTGGCACTGGACGAAGTGGAATTAACTACATGAATGTCCAAGGGGGAAGGTCCACGAGCCTGAGTGTCCTTGGTTCGATTCCGGCGCGAAGCAAAAGGCTGGGAATGATTGTGATTGTCTGATCTGAGCTTTTTCTGGCAAACACTTTGAACATGTCCTTTCTTATGACAGAAAATGCATATAGCTTGGCATGACGGGCAATTTGCACGCGAATGTCTAGTAGAACACCGCGGGCATGATTTCACTGCATTTGTATGCTGGCGCGGCACACCTGGTTTAGTGCGTGGCGGCAGCTGTGCGGTCGTGTGCGAAGGCTGTTTACAGTTCCTTGCAGCGCGCCCGGCGGTCTGGTTAATGCGACACACAGCCGGTGAAGTTTCAAATGATTCCTGAGCAAAGTCAAGCGTGTCTTGTCTATCCAATATGTCTATCACTTGCTGAAGGGAGGGATTAACTAGTTTCAAAATCTGTTCCCATATGCGAACATCAGAAACGTTCTGTGCAATTGCATCACGCACCATAGTATCTGAATAAGGAAGGCCACAGTCACATTCAAACGCACAATCCCTAGTAAGGCCTTGCAAAGTTGCAACCCACTCCCTATTAGTTTGACCGGCCGTATGTTTTGTACGAAAGAACGTATACCTTTTTGCAACGACATTTACTGTTTCTTTGAAATAGGCATCTAAAGCAGACAAAATTTCTTCGTATGACAGTGTTGCTACGTCGCGTCGGGGAAACAATTTCACTATCACACGGTAGGTTTGTACCCCTACACACGACAATAAATGAGGCTGCCGCTCGTTACCTTGAATTCTGTAGGCGGCGAGATGAAATCCAAACTGGCGGGACCATTCCGTCCATGACTCTTGCGCTGGATCGTAGTGCCTAAAAGACGGTGCAACTGCGAGTTGTGGCTGTGGCTGTGGCAGTGGCGAACCGGTGGCTGCCGCATAGGTTTGAATGGCACGTTGACCCTGGATGAGCTGTCCAAGGGCATCCAATAACGCCTGCGTCTGCTGATTCTGCAAGCGATAAAATTCGGACAGTACATCTGGAGATTGTGGCGAAGCCATGACACAAGTAAATGTAAGCAATTAGAAAGAACAAGCCCCTTTCCGTTGTCTCGTCGCCAATGATGTGTTGGCTAATGTGCCAACACCTTGTAGATAGAGTAGACCGAAATGCACGCTATCTAACGCAGACGGGCGTGAATTCTGGAACAGGATAAGTAGTGAATTCTAATAAGAAAAGTATGCAGCTCCTCGAATACTTATCTTTTAATTCCTCATTGGTTTACAACGTTCTTGATGAGACATTTCATACGATAACTATCAAACTATGTAAGGCTAATGGCGCCTTGCTAGGTCATAGCCATGGACTTAGATGAAAGCTATTCTAACTGTCTCTCGGCAAATGAGAGAAGGCTTCGTCAGTGTAGTCGCTAGCAATGTCGTCGTACAACTGGGGCGAGTGCTAGTCCGTATCTCGAGACCTGCCTTGTGGTGGCGCTCGGTCTGTGATCACACAGTGGCAACACGTGGGTCCGACATGTACTAAATGGACCACGGCCGATTTAAGCTACCACCTAGCAAGTGTGGTGTCTGGCGGTGACACCACAAAGACAATGACAAAAGGCTGTCCACAGAGATCAGTGTATGGTCCGGAGTTTTGGGACATAACACTGGAGCCCACACTACAGAAGTTGCATGGTTGTGGTAACATAAGCAGACCAGTAGAATTTGCAGACACTGTTCATTGTAAGTGGTGACCACAGAAGAATTGTATTACATAAATTTAATGCAGTGCTCCATGAACTTCAAGGATGGTGTCAAAGTGTCAGATTGTCACTAGCACCCTGCAAAACTATTTACCTCCTGCTGAAAGGGAAGCTAGCAAGAAACACTAAAATAAAATTAAATGATTAAAGATTAGAAGAAGTGCATTAACAAGATATCTACCAGTATTCGTGGATGACCATTGTAACAGATTTGATGTTTCACCGGGTTCCTGGTATTCATGGTACACTCATGCAGTGGTCGTACAGGAAGATCTCCACTTCATCGCTACCTCAGAGATGCTGTGTCACATTGCTCATGGGCCAACTATAACCCCATGTTCAAATTCACTTAAATCTTGATAACCTGTCATTGTAGCAGCAGTAATTGACCTAACACCTGCAACAGACACTTGTCTTATATGGGCGTTGCCGATCACAGCACTGTATTCTGCCTGTTTACACATCTCTGTATTTGAATACACATGCCTATACAACTTTCTTTGGTACTTCGGTGTATCAGGAATCTAGTAAAACATCAAATCTCTGACATCACTGTGGCCGGAAAAATAACCTGCAACAACGAGACCAACGACAACTGAAGGGAATTGTTCAACGTGACAGAAGTGCAACCCTTTCACAAATTGCTGCAGATTTCAAAGCTGGTCCATTAACAAGTGTCAGAGTGCAAACCATTCTGTGAAACATCATCAACATGGGCTTTCGGAGCAGAAGGCCCACTCGTGTACCCATGATGACTTCACGACATGAAGCTTTACGCCTCACCTGGGCCTGTCAACACTGACATTGGACTGTTCATGACTGGAAACATGTTGCCTGATCAGACGAGTCTCATTTCAAATTGTATTAAGCGGATGGACATGTATGGGTATGAAGACAACCTCATGAATCCATGGACCCTGCATGTCAGCAGGGGACTGTGCAAGTTGGTGGAGGCTCTGTAATGATGTGGGGTGTGTGCAGTTGAGTTGATATGGGACCCCTGATACATCTAAATATGACTAGGCATGTGACACATACGTAAGCATGCTGTCTGATCACTTGCATCCATTCATGTCCATTGTGCATTCTGACGGACTTGGGCAATTCCAGCGGAACAACAAAACACCCCACATGTCCAGAATTGCTACACAGTGGCTCCAGGAACACTCTTCTGAGACACAAACAATATTGAGCGTATCTGGGATGTCTTTCAATGTGCTTTTCAGAAGAGATCTTCACCCCCTCATACTCTTACAGATTTATAGACAATCCCGCAGGATTCTTGGTGTCAGTTCCTTCCAGCACTACTTCAGACATTAGTTGAGTCCATGCCATGTCATGTTATGGCACTTTATGTGCGCTCATGGGGGTGGAATAAAATGATTTAATTTCTTAATATTGGGCCTGTCCTGAATCATACTGTGAAGCCAGTTTTGAAGCTTTCCTTGGTCAGCCCATCCTCAAGGTTCTGCATGTATATTGTGTCTTAGTGTCTTTGCATCTGTGTCCTCTGAAATATCATACAGTAACATTAAGGTCTCTTTTTCTTAGGCAGTTCACATTTAAGTGTCTCTTACACCTTTTTGTCATTTGTCATCTTTCCTGTGGTACTTTGTGTAGCAGTTCCAGGTTAACTACATTAAGATAAGATAAGATAAGATACTTTGTTGTCACACAACGTGTTTTTATACAAACATTCGATTGAGAACATTGGTGACTCGTCAGTCTTTAACCTAAGTTGTTACAGTATTTTATATACTACAGGAAATACGTATACATACATTGCTTATTACAATAAAAATACAACATTATATTTTAACTCTTTTCATAACTCATCGAATCATTACCATAGGCTTCACACACCTATATGAAGTATGGATGTACTGAATGGAATACAAACCGCCATTCAAACTATAATTCTATATATAAACATGAATATACAGTGAATGTGTATACTTTGTATCTATATGGCTTCGAAAGTATACCATTTGTACTTGTATCCTTAAGCCCGTCTCACACGGAGCAAGGTTCGCCGCAAGTTTGCAAGATGGCGTGCTGCTCGCCGGCTTGCAGGGAAGGGAGCCGGCTATCTTCCATGTCGAAGCTCTCCCATGGTGCAAGATCGGCAGCTAGTTGTGTTGTGATCGGCTGCATGTTGTATCGAACGAAGATGGCTGCTTCAGGTACATATGTTCAGAGCAAACTGCCATTATTAGCTGTTTTGGTGCTAAACGATGCAGAAATGCATGCTAATGAGAGAAGAAGAAAGAAAGAATTGACGAAAAACTGTATTAAGAGGAGAAACGCTGGAAAAGGTGTGCGGTCCATGCTTCATAAAGAGTTGAGGTCAGTTCGCATAACACCTACATTTGTTTGAAAAGTATCACCATTTCATTACTGTTTGATTTTATAAATATACCGATAATGACTGTTATATACGACTTTATTTTATAGGATAGAAGATCGTACATCCTTTGCATATTTTATACGTATGGATATGGTCGAAGAAGACACACGTCACTTGCAACTCTTCCGAGTGCTTCTGCACGCAAGTGTTTATTATAGTAGTTTGCGCTTTTCATGATGTACAGACACCGTTCTTCCCCATAAGTACATATCAATGTGTTAATCGGTTCCTTGGACCACCGTGGTGTCATTATTTAATAATTATATGAACTTCCTACCGCACCTCACAACAGCAGAAAAGCGACTAACAACAAAGGCTTCCCGCCCAAGCTTTCCGCGACTGAAACGTCTCATGATTGGTCAACGCAGGTGGCACGCAGGGAACCTTACAAGAAAAATAGCACCGGACCTATCCTGGAAATCTTGCAAGGTTCCCAGCAAAGTAGCTCGCTAGCAGACGACGGAGCCCGCAAGGTAGCCGTTGCGCGAGCCAGCTCAGAAACTTACAGCGAATCTTGCTCCATGTCAGAAGGGCTTTACTCCCTATTCCTACTTATAAATTCTTCTAAACTATAACATTTGCTTTTTATTCATTTAGAAATTCTTCTAGACTATAATACCATTTGTTTTTTAGGTATGTGCCAATGGTCTCCGATATGGATTCCCCAAATACTGACCTTATCTTATTTCTGATCTTCAGAGTCATGCAGTATGGAGTATTTTCATATAATGTGAGTCTGTGACAAGGTAGCATGTATTTCAATTTATGTCTAGTTTCATAGGCATGTGTGAATTTATTTCCTTCAAACAGATGCGAGTTATTGATTTTGCTTGAACTTCTTTATACAAATTTTCTCTTTGGTGGTGTTTATTAAGGTCAATAGTTTCTGTTGAACTCCCTTTGCCTCTTCATTTGTTCTTGGCTTTATAACAATTTGTTTTGTTGCATTGTTTGTGTTGCTGTGATTTTAGCAGCAGGGGCTGTTTTGGCTGCATCTCTGTTAGGTGGCACCATTATCACTGAACTTGCATATGTTTTCATCGGTTTGTGTAAATCTTCTCTGTAATTGTCATTTTATTTTTGTGGTTGTTCCAACCTGCCAATTAATAATGTCTGCTCTGATGCCTATTGCTATATTTTCTCCTCTAACTCTACTTTTAATTTACTATCACTTACCTGTATCTTCTTTTGCCCAGAAAATTCATATTCTATAACAAGCATTATATCCTCATACTGCTGTTGTATATTCACCACTTCTCTAAATGGTGTAGTTTTCCCTTCAGTATAGCCATTTGAATTAGCCATGTCAGTTCCCACCATTCCTTTCCACATAACCGCCTGATATCGAACACGTTCCAGTGCACTGCCTCTCCATGCTAAGTTGTGATGCTTACTTACTTACATCCACTTTCACCAGATGCAGCACTGTATGCGTCAGTTGTGGCTTGCCTCACACCAGGTGCAGCTGATGGGGAAGGCAAAGCAGCTGTCAGTAGACACCTGGTGCAACACTGTGGTCTACATGCCTCTCCTCAGCTGATGTAGAACTGTACCATCAGATTGTGTGGAGCAGGCTTTGGGTACAACAAGTGCAGAGTGACAGTTTGGACAATTTATTATTTAAAAATATCTATCAGATTAAATTTCACAAATGCTATTTAATTTAACATTCCTGGAGCCATAAATTTTAAAAGCACAATTAATCATTTGAACACATTAAAGACACGTTGGTCAAACAAAGTGTTTTGCATTCTGCCCAGCAAACAGTGTCTGACTCATTTACAGTACAGCAGCTGACTCATTTACAGTATACAATATACTTCAAGCCCCAGTGCTGCTGCTACCAGATAGTACACAAGTTAATTACAATTCAGATGCCCACAATATGCTCATCTGCAAAGAAAACCACATTAATGTTTTGTCATACAATCAGTTACCGCCAACACCCACAGACTATAGTGTTGGCACTCACCTAACATACACTTATAGCAAAATGGCCACCATTTCAAAGAACTTTACATGATCCCCCGAAGTCTTAATAACTACTGTCATCATAACCATGAGTACCAACCAAGCCATGGTGCCATGTAGGCAAGCTAATAACATATAACCTTAATCGTACTCTGTTCTAAAAGACCAGATAATATTTATAATTAAAGTAGCACAACCTATTAGATACAACAGTGCTTTTAACATTCTCCTGCAACAGATCCACTATGTTAGATTTACACTAAGCTAACACACATATATCATACAGTGACACAGTCTCACTCGCAGCACAAACTGAAATGTCAAATGAACTCAGTGCAAGGGCCATTCAAGGCATACTGATAGTGCACAGTGTTCTTGCATGTGCAGAGCACATCAGCTGCGTGACCCCAATCATCATGCTGATAACACCCTCTTACCAGCAACATAGCACAGCGCACATTAATTCAAGTGCAGTGGTCAAGTACCCCTGCATACACCATATGTAAACACCAGGTGGATTCTAGTCTGTGTAAAACAAAAAACTATTGGAAGGTAAGCTGTCCTGCAGTAAAGTCTATCTATAGAGCACTTGTACCATTTCCATATAGTATCTGACTGCTTCCTTCAATTGAGCAGACTCAGTCCTCCATGCAGTCCCACATATACAGGGTGTTACAAAAAAGGTACGGCCAAACTTTCAGGAAACATTCCTCACACACAAAGAAAGAAAATATGTTATGTGGACATGTGTCCGGAAACGCTTACTTTCCATGTTAGAGCTCATTTTATTACTTCTCTTCAAATCACATTAATCATGGAACGGAAACACACAGCAACAGAACGTACCAGCGTGACTTCAAACACTTTGTTACAGGAAATGTTCAAAATGTCCTCTGTTAGCGAGAATACATGCATCCACCCTCCGTCGCATGGAATCCCTGATGCGCTGATGCATCCCTAGAGAATGGCGTATTGTATCACAGCCATCCAAAATACGAGCACAAAGTCTCTACATTTGGTACCGGGGTTGAGCAGACAAGAGCTTTCAAATGCCCCCATAAATGAAAGCCAAGAGGGTTGAGGTCAGGAGAGCATGGAGGTCATGGAATTGGTCCACCTCTACCAATCCATCGGTCACCAAATCCATTGTTGAGAAGCGTAGGAACACTTCGACTGAAATGTGCAGGAGCTCCATCGTGCATGAACCACATGTTGTGTCGTACTTGTAAAGTCACATGTTCTAGCAGCACAGGTAGAGTATCCCATATGAAATCATGATAAGGGGCTCCATTGAGCATAGGTGAAAGAACATGGGGCCCAATAAAGACATCACCAACAATGCCTGCCCAAACGTTCGCAGAAAATCTGTGTTGATGACGTAATTGTACAATTGTGTGTGGATTCTCTTCAGCCCACACATGTTTATTGTGAAAATTTACAATTTGATCACGTTGGAATGAAGCCTCATCCATAAAGAGAACATTTGCACTGAAATGAGGCTTGACACATTGTTGGATGAACCATTCACAGAAGTGTACCCGTGGAGGCCAATCAGCTGCTGATAGTGCCTGCACACGCTGTACATGGTACGCAAACATCTGGTTTTCCCGTAGCACTCTCCATACAGTGACGTGGTCAACGTTACCTTGTACAGCAGCAACTTCTCTGACGCTGACATTAGGGTTATCGTCAATTGCATGAAGAATTGCCTCATCCATTGCAGGTGTCCTCGTCGTTCTAGGTCTTCCCCAGTCACGAGTCATAGGCTGGAATGTTCCGTGCACCCTAAGACGCCGATCAATTGCTTCGAACATCTTCCTGTTGGGACATCTTCATTCTGGAAATCTGTCTCGATACAAATGTACCGCGCCACGGCTATTGCCCCGTGCTAATCCACACATCAAATGGGCACCTGCCAACTCCGCATTTGTAAACATTGCACTGACTGCAAAACCACGTTCATGATGAACACTAACCTGTTGATGCTATGTACTGATGTGCTTGATGCTAGTACTGTAGAGCAATGAGTCGCATGTCAACACAAGCACCGATGTCAACATTACCTTCCTTCAATTGGGCCAACTGGCGCTGAATCGAGGAAGTACAGTGCCCTGTTTGTTTTTGAGGCTTATAATATGTTTGTAGACAGGCATGCAGTGGCGACATTCACGATACACACATACTAAAATGAACTCTAACATGGAAATTAAGAGTTTCCGAACACATGTCCACATAACATCTTTTCTTTATTTGTGTGTGAGGAATGTTTCCTGAAAGTTTGGCCGTACCTTTTTGTAACACCCTGTATATCATCAGTAATGTCACCACTGAGCACAAGCTGAGCAGCTTTCCCTTCTAAATCACAGGATGCAGTATCATGCAGCAGAAGTCACACAACCTGCTGACAACCCTTGCATGAAGTCTCTTCCTTCTGTCTCACACTGGTCACTGATGCTGACTGTCACAGCTGTTGCAGAGCACATTTCTATCCACCATTTCGGGGTGGTGGTAGTGTCTGGCACAGGCTACTTCATGCCAAAGATGTGCTGACTCACAGCAAAGCACAAACGCCAACACAAACTCTGCACAAATGTGATGATCTCCCCATGCTGGTGACGACCAATTGTACACAAAACTTTAAACCGCTCACCCTACTTTGTTTACAATTATTGTCTCTTCCTGAAAACACGTGCTTGGATAAGTGACACTTTCACTACTTGCAGATGCATGTAACACTTGCTACAGGAAAACATCATTTGAACACAGAGCCGACATCAAGATACAATCAGTCTGGTGGCCATCTGGCTTTATTGGCTGTGTAACAAACTATACAGTGTATCGCCATTGGCCATGTAAAGAAATGTGGGTGGTTAAATCAGAAAATACTATAATTTGAAAAGGCTATTATCATGAAATGCCGTATAAAGATGAGTTCTATAGTGAAGTGTAGGAGTATTTTAATGCCAGTAAACATTCCGAAAGCTGTATTCAGTTCAGTAGCTTGAAACTGATTTACTCTGATGATTATTGCATCAAATTGACTACATAAATGTGGATTATCCATAAATTGCAGAAACAGTTGAGAAGAAATGAATCCTAAATGCAAGAGACATAAATTCACTCAAAAATACACCACCTAGTGATAATTGTGGTAGTATCTATTATCTGTTAGAAAGGTTGAATGAGAAATCAAATGAATTACATTAAATTTTGTTGAAACATTACAAATAACAACATTATTAACTCCAAACAAATCAGAAAAGTGTGAAATTAAAATAACCCATCTTAGTCTATCTCTGGCAGAATTGGAATGACCTCTACATATTGTGCAAATCATCTGGCCGCATCTTTTCAAAGAAAAATATGCAACTTGCAAACACAGTTTCAAACCAGAAATTCTGTGCTTAGAGAACAAGTTCCACAGTGACGCAATAGAACAATCAGCAAGTGTAAGCCATGACACAACACATGGAAATTCATTAACAAATACTGTCAAACACAAACACGAAAGGGGAAATAATAAATATCAGAGCTGAAAGTCAACTGATACAAGTGCCAACAGTTTGCAAAATAGTCTCAAGAAGAATTTTATCTTCATAACTAGCATCACAATTCCAGACATAGATTCACATAGCTAGACAATACAATGCTACACAACAGATGAGGCTTTGAATTTGAAGTAGTAAAATGGCCAGATGTATGCAGAATAATTTAACAACTAAAAATCAAACAGACAACTGTTTGGGGTCATCTTCTCAGTACAATAATTAAAAAATGTGCAAATGCTATGGTTAAACCAATTACATATCTGACTAACTGTAGTGCCAGAGCAGACACATTTCCCAGTGCACTGAGCAGATGTGTAGAAATACCTGCACATAAAAAAAGAACCAAAAGAGTAAGTGTCAAACTACAGAACACTATCACCTATTCCTTCATTTAGTAAGATACTTGGATTAGCTATGTTTGCTCAGCTTATGCTTTCTTCATGAGAGAAAATATCCTAAATGGAACCCAGCATGGTTTTTAAAAAAAGAGCCAACTTCATGACAGTCATTTCAGAATTTCTGCACATGGTGTACAGCTATCTACACAAAGTGAAGGATACTACAGGAATACATTTAGACATATTTCACAACAGTATCTGATCTGGTCAACTATGCACTGCTTTTACAGCAACTGAATGCATGTGAGGGATAATGATCGCTGCATTTGTGGGATTCAGCAAGTCACAGTGTCTCCCCAGATCACACTAAATGGTGAACACTCATGGAGGGCAATATTCATTTGCTGGGTACAGGATTAGTGAACTCAGGTTTTCTGAGCTGTGGACCAGTGGCTGCTGCCAGTCTTCTGTCACCATTACTTCTGGGCATGTTTCAGTGGCCACCATCTGGCGCATTGGTGGAACGCTGTGTGCCACAAGGACCAAGGATCTTGGCTTAACCAACTGGGTCATGAAAACAGCACAAACCTCTCTAAAAAAAATTTCAATCTTAAGGTGTGCTCCACATCGATGAGATGCATGGCTGTTGAGATGGAACAGTCGGTAGCAGGTAATCTCTGGGGAACCCACTGCACCTCATTTGTATAAGGCTTGCTCAGGCAACTGGGGCTCTGTCTGGGTAGCCAGTTTATTTTCCTGGCTGCTAGTGGGATCCCTATGCCATTCACAATTTCTCAAACCTCACTCCAGACAGTTCAGGTTGTCTGTTGGGCAGTAAACAAGCGTGGAAGGGTAGGCCTCCTGAGCAGTGTTCATCTACAGTTTAGGCCCTATATTGTAATGGGACATGCCCAGCATGTCAAATGTCTGTCTTGTGGCACAAAGAGAAGATGGTAAGTTTGAGATCTCACCCTTCTATATACAAAAAGGACTTTACGGTTTGGCTCGAAGTCTCAACTCTGTTAAGCAGTTACAAAATTGCACATTACTGGCCTAAGCAATGGCATCATAGAAAGTTACCAACATCCTGAAGTCAAGACTTTAGAATGAGTATCCTATTGTAGCTGAACTGCACTGTACCATGAACTACAGTCAAGAGGTAGTCATGTGGAGTGACATCTTACATATGGACACTACAGACTTTAAGGAGAAGTGGGATGACCAGGGGGTCATTGAAGTGTGAATTGTAATGTGTCACATGACAGTAACACTGGAATAATCAGAATCATTTACACTGATGTTCAACTTTTATGACTAAAAGTCAGACCACACATCCCCAATCCCATGGGGTGCTTCGTGTGCCAGAAGTTTCGGAATGGCCACCCATGCTGCAGTAAATATGTGTCCTTCCCCTGTCAATCGTTCAGGCCTGCATCCCACTTTGATCAGTGTGTGTATGATGTTCAAGGAAGAAAAGAAAATATAAGCACTGAAGATAACTAAGGGCGTATCTTATGCTGAACTGAAGACGGCGTTCAAATTTCTTCAACCCTCAAACTTTTCAGCTTCATTTGTTTCAACACTCACGAAGAAACTTGCAACCATACACATTTCCAACCAGGCATCTGTTTGCTGTTGGCATCAATGGTATTACATCCATAGGTAAGTCTCCTGTTTGACGTTCACTGTTTGTGGATCATTTTGCCTAATTTTGCTCCTCCTCCAACCATGCAATGACAACTTATCAGTTGTAACTGTTGATACAATAGTTGGGGGAGTGGGCTGATAACACAAGCTTCAAATTTTCCTCAGAGAAATGTGTTTGAGTTAATTTTAATTGTTCTTGTCACCCTTTTAATGTGCCTATTCTTAAAATGAGGGACACTGTTCTCAATTTTAAAAGTTCCGTGCAGTTTCTGGGTCTGACATTTGATGAGCAGCTCACATGGTTACCACATCTTAAGAATATTAAAGCAAAGGGTCTATGGCTTCAGTAGGCCATCTTACCTTAAGAGCACTGATGGTGTTCACCATGAGGGGTTTCAGTTGGTGACAGGATCATATAGCACAATTCCGATCCCCAGCCTCTGTTTTGAGGCTTGCAAACCACTGCTCATCATCTGGCAGTGGAACCTCATGATGTGTCATATATGCAGTTGCTCTCCACCCCATGAACCCAGTGTTCCATACAATTGCTCACCCTCCAATGGAGCAAATATTCAGAAATAGGCCATGAGCAACAAAGTGATTTTGGATTTCCAAGTGGCAGGAGGCAGGACTTAGTAGCTTTTAATGCGGATCATATTTCTGTGCTTCATCAAGGTTGGAATCATTCACCACCTGGATAATAAGGAGATCCAGACTTATTTTAGATTTATCAGTATACGAAAAGAATTTTACTACATACTATGTTTTTAAATAGATGTTTTGCAGAATTTTATCCAAACACTGTTACTGTGTGGTCATTTACCCTAACGAGTGTAAACAGGATCATTCCACTGGATGTACTGTGTTGTTTCCAGAATGTGTTCTCAAGATTCACTTACCTGGTACAATGATGAATTATTGGCTTGGTGCATAAGTTCATAATATTTTTCCTTAAGTTTAATAAACACAACAGATACACTCAGCAGAGACTTTAGTCATCAATAACACATTCTCTTTCAATATGTACAACAATCTGTCAATACTGGAGTGACTTTTTTATTCTGCGGCAGTATAAATCATGTGGTTCTGAGGCAAAGAACTTGTCGAGCCATGTTCGGAGTACATTTTCATCTGGAAAGGAAGTTCCTTGAAGGTTGTTCAATAGACAGGAGGAAAGGTGAAAATCTGTGGGAACAAGATCAGGTGAATAAGGTGGGCATGGAATGACCAACCCAATTCCTGTATAGTGTTTTCTGTGAGTCTATCAGAATGTGGACGGGATTTACCATGGAGTATTATCACCTCACGCCGTCTTACAGGTTACTGTATTTGTATCGCATGTACAAGACCTCTCAGTTGCTAACAGTAAAGATCAGCAATGATGGTTACATCTCAGGGAAGCAATTCATAGTACACCACACCATCACTGTTCCACCAGATGTGTAACATTATCTTTTGTGGGTGCACGCAGGTCCTTGTATGGGGAGTTGCTATTTATTTTGTTTGGGCTCAACCATTCCGCTCTTTTCCTTACGTTATCAAAAACACCCTATTTCTCATCACCAGTAATGATGGAGTATAGGAATGGTTGGTGCTGTTCATGAGCCAATCGATGATGAACAAGCTCTGATGCACATATGGCTACCCATTGATTTTTGTGATTTTGGTTGGAGCATGTCATACCCATATATTCAATTCTTGAACCTTCCCCATTGCATTCAAATGTCTCATGATGGTGAAATGATCACAGTTCATCACATTTGTCAGTTTTGAAGTACACTGATGTAGGTCATTGTGGATTAATGTTTTTGAAAGATCTTCATCAAACAATGAATGTCTTCCTTGATGTGGAGAATCACTAACATCAAAATGATCCCTCGCAATATGAGGAAACCATTTTTTTGCCCTGCTCTGTCCAATGGCATTATCCTCATACATGGTGCAAATTTTTCTTACTGCCTCCACTGCTGTCATCCCTCAATTGAACTTCAACAGAAGAATGTGTTAGAACTGTTCTGATTTGTCCACTTGGTACTCCATTTTCTAGCATCCACAACTCCACTCACTATCTCCAAATGAAAAAATGACAATATGTAAACTCAAAGAGCAACAGTGAACAACAAATAAAAAATGACAATTGATAAATAAACCCATAGCAACTGGAATACCAACATGCAAAACAAAAACGCTTCAAACTTATGCACCAATCTAATGTGTACAATCTTGCGTGCAATGGAGAAGATGCAGTGTCTTCATGCTACTAATTCCGCATCTGCACTTACTCCCTAAGTGCCCTTCAGGCTATCCTTCACATGTATGAAGCAGAAAAGTATCTTCAGCTGATCCATGACACCATTTTCCACTTACAGAGGCACAGCAAGGAGGTATCATTTTGCTGGATACTTGGGCATGGGGGCATTCAGGGTAATGAAGCAGCAGATGCTGCAGCTAAGAATACCTGCTTGGAAAATACAATTTCTGAATGTGCTGCCCCCATACATGCAGTTATCTCGCTGTTGACATGAAGGGTTATGCATCTGTAAAAGGTGGAGCGGTTAGGATTGAGGGACAACAAGCTATGGGTAGTGAAGCTAATGACATGGCCATGGCATTCCTCCTCCCAGCCACAGCAGCAAAAGGAAGTACTCTTAAACTGCCTCTGTCCTCTGATGGTTGGATTCCTTCTCCAGCAGGAGGATATCCCAGTATGCAATTTTTGTCATATACAGATATCTGTGCACCACTTTTTAACAGAATGTGTTTCATACAAAGCCACGAGGGCTGCAACTCACTCACCAGCTGACATGCCATCTATTTTATGTGATGATAAATCAAATGTGGTCCATGTTTTAGGATTCCGTATGATGTCTGGTCTTCTAAGTGGTACTTTAGGTAAAAGATTTTAATGTGTTTCCAGGGGGATTGCTTCATCTTTTATTTTCTAATGTCCAACCAGGCACAGTTCCCTTTTACTCTGTTTCAGATGTTGTGTAGTTATAGTTTGTGCATTTTAATAACAAACTGCGCACATCTTTTCGTGTTCTATGTGGGAGTGAGAGAGAGTGCCCCAGGGTGGGTCAGGATTAGATTTTATATTTTATCGTATGTTGTATACTTTTCACAAAACAAAACCACATTCATCTCCTATCAGTTAAGTACGAGCACTCATGGCCTTACTGTTGAGCACCCTATACATATCGCCACATAAATGCCTGTCTATTTGCATAAGTGCACTGCTGAATATTAAAATTGCAACACTGGAAACATACTGTATGACAGGAAGAATACTGATTA
This sequence comes from Schistocerca serialis cubense, assembly GCF_023864345.2. Lineage (NCBI taxonomy): Eukaryota > Metazoa > Arthropoda > Insecta > Orthoptera > Acrididae > Schistocerca > Schistocerca serialis. The sequence goes on along the minus strand of NC_064640.1, from coordinate 302,900,289 downwards.
AGTTTGTAGGTGCTTGGGAGTATACAGGATTCAAAATTTAGTACACAGATCTGACACCTCTGACAGCATAGTGATGCTAATCCAACAGTCAAAACAAGCTTGGATGATATACATGCATACGTCATTTCATGCTGCTGTAACTCAGTGCCAGAATTAATCAATTATATTAGCTGGTAAGTGGTGGCATGCCAGTTCTCGACAACCTATGACCGGTTGTATTCGACAGGTGAGAGATTTGGTGAACTTGCTGACAAGGGCAGCTGCCAAACAGCCTCTGTCTCAAGATACATCACACACCACAAGCAACATGCAATCTAATTTTATTGTGTCAAATGCTAATGATATGGTGACCTCAAAGGTAGAGAACAGCCACCAACATTAACACTTCAAAAATGTAATAGCTGCTGTCCAAATTGCTGACTATGAGAACCAGAGGTGATCATGTTGTGTGCTAAACAGTTCCCCTTTCATCACACATGTGATGAGGGTGAATACAATCTGGCAATGTCCATTCTCCTTGGAGCCTCCACACGTGTACTTCCATCGTGATGATGTACATGGAACCAGGACGCATTTGATAAGACATTGTGGTGTCATTCCTGTGTCCAGCATTATTTGGTGGACCACTTGGCATGCCTCTCTCTGATACCATGTCGAGGACAGTTGATCTACTAGCAACAGTATGAAATTTTTCTACCAGATAGTTGAGATTATGAAATGTAAATTTATATTTATGAAGCATAACATTTCTATATTTCATAACATGTTGCATAAAAATCTGATTAAAATGACCTTCCATCTTCAATTCAAATCTAACAGAACTATCCAAAGTGTATCTGAAGGTGGTAGATTTAATATTGTTTTAACTGATTAGAAGTGAAACGTGACACAGCATGGCTTACCATTATAGTGAATTCAGGGCTAAGGAGCTCGGCTGATAATTTGGAATGGAACAACAGTGGCTGCTGTGCTGACAGCACTCCAGACACCGTCACACTGCCCATGTGGATACTTGCCTTGCTGCAAACAAGCCCATTTCCTGACTCATTGGAAACAGTGTTTTAAAACTGCCCTCACTGTGCAATGTCCCTTTCTCTTGAATCCACAAAAACAATTATTGTTAATGTAACAAAGTAATATAAAAATGTGATTTGGAACATATTTTGTGAGTTAAGACATATGCTAGCGAGCTGTCGGCACAGCAGAATTATTGAAAGCATAAGTTGGGAGTTGGGCCGTGCTGGACAGTGCGGCCGCAGCTGACAGAAAGAGGTAGGTGGAAGTGAGCTGCCACAGGTATGTTTGTGATTCTTCTCAGCTGCTGGGGGAGGAGGAGTCAGTTAGCCATTTTTAAGGTAAGAGAAAAGAAGGAGAAGACACTAAACGTGGTGGTTGTCACAAAACAACAAACAATGGACACCGAGTAAATTCACAGATTCATCATATCGCAAAACCAATACAACAATGTAATTGTGGTGCTGAGGTGCATGTATTGAGACTTTAATATCAATTATATTATGAAAGCTACAGAAGTTTGATGGCATTGTAAAAGTTTCTTATTATGCAAACCATTATAAATTAATAACTCTTGAATGCTTCATACAATTCTTATGATCAAGGTGGTGGAACATAGCTGAGGAGGAGACTAGCTATCATCACTGAAACTCACGTGTCTGTATATATTTTATTTATTGAATTATTTCATGTTTGATGTCTTTTTAATCATGATAATGTGTCTGAACATCATATTCTTCACACGTACACAGAAAATAAATGCAGCACGCAATCCCGTGTACCTTTCCCTATGAAACCATGCGCTATATTTATAGTTAATAAAGTTATTTCTTGTTTAAATAATTAAATATTAATTCAGTCTATGATAAAGAAACACATCATCTGAAAGTGGTGATATGTACATAAAATTTAGAATCACTATCAATATAGTGCAAAACAATGCTTCTATTGAGCAGGCCATCTTTACAACAATTTCATTGTCATTAATATTGAGTTCAGATGTGCATATTTCATGTTATAATTAATTCTGGGTAAATTGTATATGGTCTGAGGGGGACTGGCAGAGAAAGACACTTCTTTTAGCATATTTGTTGTAGTTATGAATTTTGGCTATTTTAAATTAAAGTATATTTTATGTATTTTTTTGTGATCATTATAAAATTTAGTGGGCATACTGAGGGCTTATAAGGGAGCACAAATGACAGATCCTGGTGATTTTGAATTGACCGGTCATTCTGCATTGAGTGGTCATTGACATAACATGCATGTTGCAGGCCGCATGGTTTAGAACTCTTAAAGCTATAGGTTTCGAGTGGAAAGTGGTTCTGCAAATACTTTAACTTGTGTTCATACTTAGAATTGGACATTTTATGAGTGTTAGTTAATGAGCAACACTAAACTATGAATTATTTCACCAGGAATTTTGGAATCATTTCTGGTAGGCAGGTGAAATCTGCTTATGATTACACTAGTTTAGGTATGTTAATCACTGTATTGAACTTTATTTATTTGTGAGCTGGTGACTATTTTGTATACAGTTTAGCAGGATGGGACTTGATATTTTGCAAACCACTGATGTTTAGATAGTATTTGGGGAATCTGCCAGTACTTAAATATGCAGATACACAATCTTGACTGCAGTTGATTCTACTTGTTATTTTATTTCATGCTTATACACATATGTGAATAAGTCAGGCAACGGAAAGTCCAGGTTGGAATATCAACAATTATGTACAGATGACACATTGAGTTTTAGTCAGGCACATTTTTCAGAAAAGAAAGGAAAACACACACACATTTATACACACAGGTACACTTCTCACACATGTGTGTTAGCCTTTCTTTTCTATAGAATGCTTTGGCCGAAAGCTCAGGGCGAAATAGTCTTTTCACTGTGCTTGTCTGCAACTCAATGTGTCATCTTTATGGTGAGTACGGTATATCCATTTCATAATATTTTAATAAATCACCTGTTTATCCCATATGATCTCTTTGGTGTTGCCTCCAATCAGTTATCCAAAATAATACAATGGTGGGTGGAGTTTTTGCCAAGCAAGTAAAAGCAGGAGCAGCAATGGAGACTTCAATGGTGGCACAGGAATTGGCTACAGCACCAAGGGTCTTCTGTTTTGGCATCAGCAGCAACTTTATCTCTGGCAACAACAATAGAGCAGAGGCAGTCAACATGACCAACAAGCTAAGTACTGATATTGAAAATATTAATATACGTGAATTCACAGATTTGTTGTCAGAAAAGAAGTTTGGCATGATTAAACAATCACCAAGTTTATATGAATCAGATAACATTAGCGGGCCAGATAGTCCAAGATCAGAATGCAAAAGTGTGGGCATGGAAGATTCAGTAGTGTAGTTAATGCAAATGATTTCAAAATTAGCTAGGGATCTAAAGTGTAATATGGAGCAATTGACATCTGAGTTAAAATTCAAGATTGATCACAGAAACACCAAATTAAATACTCAGTTATAGGAATTAGTATCCATAATTACTAATGACCATACAGAATTCATTGATTCTATTAGGGGAATTTCTAAACCTGAAATCAATTACGGGGTTTAAAATGTTAAAACTAAAATTAAGGAAATATTAATGAACAGGGGAAAATGGAATAGTTGAAGCAGGGAAGTTATTGGAAGAAATCAGTAGTGTTGGTAACAAAGTTGATCCGGTAGGAAAACCAGTAGGAAATGAATTTACTGAGATACAGAATAACATATGTAAAACTGTGGAGGGCTGCGAGCCACAGGAAAATACACTGTAGGAGGTAACTAAGCAGATGAACAGTAAATTAATAGAGAAATTAGTTGACTGCCAGATTAAAGATGTAATAGGTGGAAATCTCATTGGGGATGAAATCAGAGACAAACCAATGAAGTGGGAACAGCAAATAGAAGTTGAATTTTCACTAAGGGAAATGAATTTTGATTACAATGAAAATTGTCAAAATAGTAAGGGTTTCCAGCATAGGTATAAGGATTTTAGGCTAATGTTTACGGGGCTGGAGATTCCCGGCAGAAAAATAGTTACAGAGGTTCGGGACATTGAGGTGGGTCACACGTGAACAGTTGAGAAGTATGACTACAGGATGATATGATCTGGAATTGTTGTCATTTAAGTTACTTGTTATCCAAAATTGTTTGCTGATATCATCAGGGTTTTTTATCATAGAATTTCTATATTTAAGCCAAATTTATTGTGTAGCAGAGCTAAAAAGAAAAAAGCAAAATATGCAGAATTTTAAAAATTATCGTTAAAATGTCATGAGGACATACACCATTAAAACCCACATGTGATTAAGAGTAACTAGGACTGATTGGACTTTTTATTTTATTTATTTATTTATTGCTGCCCTTATTTTTGCTAAAAATGTATTATGTCACAAATTTCACTTAGAAACTTTATGTAACTCAATTTATTTGCACTCCACAGTGATCAGTTATTTCATTCCACTGTTGATTTGCTGTAATTGTTGGAGCTAAAGGCAAGTTAGATACAGACCTTCATGTTAATCCTCTCCTGCATGAAGGCACTTAAAAGCCCCCCCATTCAGTCTCTGGTGGCATACAACACCTTGGAGTTGAATTCATGCACTGACATCCTGTTGGGACATCGGTGTACTTCTACTGTAGCACAGGAAACTTCTTGCTGTGATAGTTCAATATCTTGGCCCACAGAGGACAGAAAAAACACACAGATTGTCATGCGAGTATATTGCTCATTTCACCACTAGAGTTTATGTGCACTGCTGACATGAAAAGATATTATCGTGTTTTGATGTTTATAATCTGGTTTTGTACTGTTATAGCTAATGCAAATTGATAGTGTTCAATCAGTAAATAAATAACTTTATCAGATACAATGAATATATCCTGACAAGACTCGGAAGTCCCACTCATGTTTTGTATATAAATTTTAAAAAAATATACGCATTACAATGCACTGCTCTATTTTTAGTAGCTTTGGTAATTCTCTCCCAGAACATTAAACCCCTTGGTACTGTTTTACATAGCTTGAGCAGGAAAGGGGTAATCAGTACAAAAGAACAATCAGACACCAAAGAACTTGTGTGCATTGTCTCAAAACATCATATTTCTGAACACTAGCAGTTATGACAGAACCTACATCATAAGTCATGGGTGGCATCTAAATCAGCAAGGTAAAAAGAAACCAACATCACACATAAACAGAGCAGTTCAAGTCTTAAATTGTAGCAGTTATGAAGAATATGGAATAGAAAGTGATATGAAACAAACAAAGCCCCTAGAATTAAGCAAATGTTGCTGGACAATTGAAGAGCATTTTTCAAAACTCATTAAATACAAAAAAGTAAATTTTTGAGAAAAGGCATTTTTCAAATATCTTACTGAAATGCTAAATACATAAACCAGATAAACTGAGATTAACACAGATTTAGTAGGCGTGAATCTGATTATGTGTTTCACTTTTCTAAAATTTTCATTGTTTTCTTCAGAATAGAGGGCCAAAGTCTCCAAGTTTTTACAAAAGTTGATAGAGTCAAAGAGAAAAATTAAAAGTTTTGTTAATATACACATCCAAATTGATTTTTTCTTTCCTTTTTTATCTTCAATATTATTTACAAAGAAAGGTACTTTATTATTAATTTTGTACAGAAACACTGTAAGTATTAAATTTAACACTAATATCACACTTGTCCATAAATGTTTGATAAGCAGATGCATAAAGTAGTGACAAATGCTACTGAAATACAACACAAAATACTGGCTACAACAATACTGAACTGGGACTCTATTGATCACTTTCAACTATGTCCTTATAAAATTCTTGTTGTACATTAAAATGCCTCATAAGTTTTAAGAAATTCTCCCTCTTTTACATACTAACCATGTTCTCCTTTTCTAAGAGGGCAAGGAAGAGAAGCTTCCACTAGTGCACTTACCATATGTGAAGGGTGTCAGTGAACTGCTAGGCAATGTCCTCCACTGACGAGGTCTCAAACTGATTTTCTGCAGTAGCCATAGGATCTGCAACATGATAGGTTCCACCAAGGATGCAGTCAACAAATTAAACACTGCAAGAGTGTGGAGCTACCTACAGCCTATCTTGTTCCAGGAAGTTTGTGTAGTGGCAAAAAAGTTGTGGATGTGCCAACACAAAATTCGAGAGACAACTGAAATTATTAAGCAGCCACACAATATCAGAAGATAGCACAGCTACATATTTCCAGAGTCTTAGCTACCGGCTATCCCTGTCCAATGGACCGCAAGTAATCACAAGGCAGAAGCCCCACCAGGCACTGATTTGCAGATGGTTGCCAGTCACAGACAATCTGGCTAGCCAATGAATAGCTTCTTTCCTACCCTCTCCTCTTTTGTCATGACTAGCCTCTTACATTCTAGGGCCAATAAAGTTTCATAATTCTCTCCCTCTCTCTCTCTTTATTCTGCAGAAAACTCTCTCACATTATCATTGACAACAATATCCTAACATTGTCATTGTCCCTTTAAATCTCTCAGAAGCAAATCGCAGTTTGCATTTATTAACTTTCGCTTTAAATGGCTGAGATCAAATATCGAATTTTGCAAAAACTCAGTTTTTGACACCCTGTAACAACAGCAAATATTAGTTTTTGACAAAATGGTTTCAACAGGTCATGTGTGGCAACAAGCTTGATTTGTATCAATAAAAATCTGAATTTTGAAAAATTGAGAATTTATTGAATTTTGAAAAAAATGTTTATCCATTGGATTATGGATGGGAACAGCTCAACAAAAGAAAGAGAGAATCCCAGATCTAACATTTAAACTGAAGATGTGTGCTACAGTAAACATCCCCTATAATGATCAAGATAATGATAAAACTGTACTAATAATATACCACCATAATGTACAGTCACTATATAACAAAACATATGAATTAAATGTGTTGAAAGTGAGTGAATTGCAAAATGTTTCCATATTGTTCCTTTATCAACACACTCTCTCTAAACCCAATCAAGCCATTCTCCCCTTAAAACTTTACTCAGGCTGAGATCTGCAGACTTACTGCAGATATGTACGGGAGTAGACATCTGTTTCAGAAATAATACAGAAGTCAATAGTCTGCCAGTAAACCTCATATCCTATATTCCAAACTTCACAGAAGTTCTCCTGCACAACTTGCAGGATTAGCACTCCTGGAAGAAAGGATATTGTTGAGCTTAGCCGTAACCTGGGGGACTGTTTCCAGAATTAAATTTTCACTGAAGTGAAGTGTGCATTGATATAATACATCCTGGCAGATTAAAACTTTGTGATGGTTGGTTGGTTAATTTGGGAGGAGTGGACCAAACAAGGTCATCGGTCCCATCAGATTCGGGAATAATTTTGGGGAAGGAAGTTGATAGTGCCCTTTCAAAGGAACCACCGTGGCATTTGCCTGAAGTGATTTAGGGAAATCACAGAAAACATAAAGCAGGATGGCTGAATGCAGCTTCCCTAATGCGAGTCTAGTATGCTAACCACTATACCACCTCACTTGGTCTTTGTGCTGGACTGGGCCTCGAACCCGGGAACTTTTCCATTTGTGGGCAAGTGCTCTACCAACTGAGCTATTCCTGCACAACTCATGCTCACAGCTTCACTTCCACCAGTACCTAATCTCCTGCCTGCCAAACATCACAGAATTTCTCCTGCATAGCTTGTGGCACTAACTCTTCTGGAAAAAGGGATATTGTGGAGACATGGCTTAGCCACACCCTGGGGTATTATTTCCAGAATGAAATTTTCACTCTACAGTGGAGTTTGCACTGATATGAAACCTCCTGGCAGATTGAAACTGTGTGCTCAACTGGGATTTGAACCTGGGACTCTCACCTTTTGTATGAAAGTTTTCTATTGACTGAGCTATCCAAGCACAACTGTCAAGCCATCCTCACAGCTTTAGTTCTACCAGTATCTCATCTCATGCCTCCCAAACTTCACAGAAACTTTCCTCCATAATTTGCAAGACTACTGTCTTGGAAAAAGAGGATACTGCAGGGACATAGCTTAGCCACAACCTGGAGAATTGGAATTTTCACCGTGCAGCAGAGTGTTGATACAAAACTTCTTGGCAGAATAAAACTTTGTTCCAAACTAGGACTCCAACGTGGGACCTTCAGCAAGTGATCTACCAACTGAGCTATGCAAGCGTGACGCTAAGTATACTAATACTTATTCATTCTCATTTGAGTTTGGGTCCTTCATGGCCACCAAGTGTTACATATTTGAGTTTGAGGCCAGGGAAATACAGGCCATCTTTAGGAAGATTCGTTAACAGCAGTGTTACTTTCAGTGTACATCTGTGAATTATCCCACTAATGGAAGCAGTTGAAGGAGATGGTACTGATTGTCACATTTAACACCTGTACATCAACAATGAATTCTCATAAAGTATAAAATAAACTTTTATTTAGATGAAGTTAAGTGGTCGGTATAATTTCTCCAGTTTTGCTATTGATGGCACACTGAATTCTGCCTGTACCATGCGAATGAAAAAGTTGCCGAGACATCTGTAAACATAGCAAAGAGATTAGAAATCATATTTTAAACAAGAACTTGTAATTAACATTCTGGCAATTTATATTACGATTCTCAAGATCATTCAAAAATATTATGTTTATACTAGGTACTAGAAATTTAAAGCCCCAGAAAGAATTTTAGTTAATACTTTCTATCGACTGTTTTATTTGGATAAATCTTTCTCTGTGCACCGAACTTGTCTACATCTTCTGTAACTTTCTCTCAGTTTGAAAATAAACACGCTAACTTTTCGTCCTGACAAGTTAAGTCCCTTTACAATCAGGACCACAGCACTTAACGCCAGCACAGATCAGGAACTATACCCCATTTTTATGTAACAGAACCTTCGTTATAGCTGCCAGTGCATGTTCCTAAAATACAAGGTAAGTGCAGGAAGGTCCAGGTTGTGCATTCGTAAACCGTTGATTTTGACTTTTTTTAAAAAATAATGTTAACCACGAAAAGCGTAAGTGAAAATTAAAGAGTTTAGTCCACAAGCGTTTGCATTTCGCTTGGAAGAGTATTGGGAAGCTCTGACTCATTCCTCCATTTTACTCGTGGTCCCATGCATGATAGAATCTGTACAACGTGTTTCTTGAGGCATGTAGTTACTAATTGTAAACGTTTAAGCGTGCTATGAATTTGAGGATAAGACAATAATCAAATGTAATTGACCTCACTAATCAGCTATGGTAAAGAGCTATTCATGAGGCCTACAACCATTTACTGACAATCCTTTGACGGCATCCTCAGAACGCCAACCCTCCTCCTTTATCCGGGCTTGGGACCGGCAACAGCAACTGAAGAACTACCAAAGTCGCTCTCCAAGTACTGTAGGCGGAGTTAAAGGATTCACATCACTTCCACACATATTAAACATCTCTAAACACACATTATACATCAACCAGGAATCAGAATTGCGTTTAATTCTCTTATGGATTCAACCTGGCCGTTTCGCAATTTATAGGCTGCAGCGGTACCGACAGCTAGCGAGCGCAGAATCACTGAAATGAAATTTATTTTCCTTAAATTTCCTTGAACATATCATACCTTGTTCTAGTCTGTTTATTTTAAGATTAAAGCTCGGTAGATACGTATTATGTTACATCATTGACGTAATAAACTCTACAGAAATGGACGGAGACCCTGTTACGTAGTGTTTCTCAATCGCTATACGAGATGGCAGCATGTCCATCAAGTCCTTGTCATGTAAATATTGTCCAAAGATTTTATCGCAATGTACGTCATATTGGAGTGTAATTATCATCTTTTTTTAATAAATGTGTGTCGAGATAAAAATTAGAAAACACATGCACTGCACATGTCGAGTTGGTTTTCAACTTATATTTGCATATTTCGCAGACCAGTGAGCTAGTTTTTCATTTTTTTTTTATTTTTTTATTTTTTTTTTTTTAATTTATTTTTTTTTTTTTTTTTTGACTGGACCGTGTCATCTCAGAAACAAATTAAATATAATTCCCATACCTCAGTTCTGATAAAAAAATTTTCGGAGGTTTCCGGTGGTTGCAAAGCAAATAATGGTGACGGAAACCTTCGAAAAAATTGCAATTTCGACTCTCTCTGAAGTGATAATAAAGTAATTGTGTGCGTGTCAGGTGATAAGAACATGTATGCAAACGAAGGGGAGTGCTTAATGATTACTGCAGTTTTTTTGTACGCTTTTACTACGGTGCCGGTATACTATATTAAGTACCAGTATTTCAACGCATACTGTATGTTCATTAGTGCGGAATGTTATTATAATTTAATTTATTGTCCGTACATAATGGACCAGAGGTGTTTCATTGAAAGTTAGTTGCCTGCATTATTATTTCTATTTAAGTGATGTCTCGTGTATGAAACGAACATTGTGAAGGGGAATGGGGGGCACGTGCTCTTTACTAAGTCTACGTAATAACACTTGAGTTTTAACTGATTTTCTTGAATAAGACGAGACAGGGAAATTACATTCATTTTGATTAGGACTTTTCATGTGACTTTCACTGCCGAATTAAAAGTTGTATTGGTGTATCGCCAGGTACTGTTAGCAAGGGATCAAAAAATTTATTATTATTATTATTTTTAAATGTGTTGCACTGATGTAGCCTACATGCTATATTCTTTAATAAGCAGTTATTGGGAATGGTATTGCTGTACGAAACATTATCACAACCAATATTTGTTCTGAGACCCTGAGATTTTGATATTACTGGTACTACATCTCTAATTCTAGCCATATCAAAAATAAATTGACGTAGCGTAACAATTCTTTCACAATGTCAAGGACACTGTCCTGGCAGATTGAAACTGTGTACTGGACTAAGATTTGAACCTGGGACTCTCACCTTTTGTGGGCAAGTTCTCAACTGACTGAGCTATCCAAGAACAACTTACAGTGCATCCTCACAGCTTTATTTCTGCCAATATTTCATCTCCTTCCTTCCAAAGTTCACAGAGACTCTCCTGCATAAATTGCTGGACTACTCTCGTGGAAAAGAGACATAGTTCAGCCACAACCTAGAGGATTGAAATTGCCACCCAGCAGCAGAGTGTTGATAGGAAACTTCCTGGTAGATTAAAACTTTGTTCCAAACTGGAACTCCAACCTGGGACCTTCGGTAAGTGCTGTACCAACTGAGCTATGCAAGCATGATTGTATGTGTGGATACTTCATGGCCACCTAGTGTCAAGTATTAGAGTTTGAGGCCAGAGACATACAGACCATCTTTAGGCAGATAAAATTCTTATAATTTTTTTTAATAATTGAGCACAGAATGAAAAATGACACATGGTGCCAGAATGAATGAATTAATGCCAGTGTGAATGGGCCGTACAATAAGGCTAAAGATGGGGTTGAGTGCACTACACATGGTTACCTGGGTTGGAGTTTTGACATGTTTGTGCCCAAGGTGGGCGCTATTGAGAGAAAGATGCAGATTTTGGTACACAAGTGTTGTAGAAAAACTCTCATGTAACTGTGATCATAGATGGCTACAGCTTGTGAAGGAGCTGCTCATTGTATTCCGATATAAGACTGAGTGCTCAGTAAAATCAACTTTGATTCACAAGTGGTGTGAAATGCGTATTGTTTGATAGTTGTAATTGAAAATTGCACAATAGTTTACTTCAAAATAGCACGCCTTATTAATCAATAGAATAATATTTATATGTGTTCTCATTGTATGGTGTAATTTTGATAGAATTACATACCTACCATTTTTTGTGATTGAAATAGAACCGGCAGTTGCAGAACCATGTGTAAGGTCTGAAAATAACTGAAATCATTAGACAAAGAAACTGTTGTAGTAGTATTAATGTAATGATTGTATGAATTTGGATTAATGGCAGTTTTATAAAGGTGGTTGAAGTAAGTAGATAGTGTCGGAAGTTCCATGTGGCTTTTCGCGAATGATGCTGTAGTATACAGAGAAGGTGCAGCATTAGAAAATTGCAGCGAAATGCAGGAAGACCTGCAGCGGATAGGCACTTGGTGCAGGGAGTGGCAACTGACCCTTAACATAGAAAATGTAATGTGTTGCGAATACATAGAAAGAAGGATCCTTTTTCGTATGATTATATGATAGCGGAACAAACACTGGTAGCAGTTGCTTCTGTAAAATATCTGGGAGTATGCGTGCGGAACGATTTGAAGTGGAATGATAATATAAAATTAATTGCTGGTAAGGTGGGTACCAGGTTGAGATTCATTGGGAGAGTCCTTAGAAAATGTAGTCCATCAACAAAGGAGGTGGCTTACAAAACACTCGTTCGACCTATACTTGAGTATTGCTCATCAGTGTGGGATCCTTACCAGATCAGGTTGACAGAGGAGATAGAGAAGATCCAAAGAAGAGCAGTGCGTTTTGTCACAGGGTTATTTGATAAGTGTGATAGCGTTACAGAGATGTTTAGCAAGCTCAAGTGGCAAACTCTGCAAGAGAGGCACTCTGCATCGCGGTGTAGCTTGCTGTCCAGGTTTCGAGAGGGTGCGTTTCTGGATGAGGTATCGAATATATTGCTTCCCCCTACTTATACCTCTCGAGGAGATCACGAATGTAAAATTAGAGAGATTCGAGCATGTACGGAGGCTTTCCAGCAGTCGTTCTTCCCGCGAACCATACGCGACTGGAACAGGAAACGGATGTAATGACAGTGGCACATAAAGTGCCCTCTGCCATGCACCATTGGGTGGCTTGCGGAGTATAAATGTAGATGTAGATATAGAAGTCAGTGCAAGTTAGAAATGAGAAGGAAGCAAGCCTATTTAAGGTGGTGTGTCCCATTCCACGTGGGCTAAATGTTTTGTGTTGGAGTAGCAGACATTTTGCCTCAAGAATTGGTAAATTTTTAGTGTGAGTGAGGCAGTAGAACTCTGTTTTTGAGCAGATCATTGTGTAGATGAAATTAAAAACTTTCATGAATTGGATAGGTGGTCATATACTTCAAAGTTTTCATGAAAGATGGACTTCGTACAGGCAACAACCTCTAATGTTGTGTTGGGTTTGATTTTCTGAAAGGGTGATTTGTATTTACTTACATTCACAACCAAAGAACAAAAATCGAACTTTAGTTTCTCACAGTAATATATATTAAGCTCTGGTCTGAGACTACACCAGAAACTTTATACACTGTTACAAAACCTGTGCTCACTAGTTTGTGTAATCATTGAGAGCCTGCAACCTAGTGCAATTATAATATTTATTTGGTCAGAATTGTTTGAAAATGTATAATTAATCAATAAATTACATTATTCATTCAAGTTATTCACGCTGTACTACCTGCAGTTACAAGTTGTGGACTTATTATTTGTAGGGTAGAGCCCAAGAACATTAATTTGCAGACAACACAAAACTACTGAGAACAGCACCACCTTGCTCATTGAGGGAGGTTGCAGGACTGTTGGATATGCTACAAAGAATGTTCCCACCTGCACGATTAAAAAATGTTCAGGAAGTATCAAAATGTTAAATATCTTTTAAATCATTCATATTATGTTGGGTAGCATGCCTTGGAAGTGAGTGGTCCAGTTGGCCCTTGGCCACAGTTTGACAGTGGTCATTTATCCAGGTAAACTGTTTGTGATTGTACCCACATGTAATGTTGACTGATTGATTGATTTTGACAGGGAACCTAAAACAGCTTTGGTCTAACCCGCCACTGCCTGCACTGAAACTGAGTTTATTGTGCGGTGTCACTCCCTGTATATCTAGTAAAGCCAACCAATGCCCTTAAATAGTGCAAGGAGTCACTTTACCAGTTTTTCGTTAGACACAATTTCTTCAGCTCTAGTTGTCTTGAAAATTCTGTACTCTTGCTCTCCAATGCTGTGCATTCAAAGATTAGGTGTGATTCAGTTTCTTCACCCTCATCATAGATCCTATATTTAGGGTCTTATTCCACTATACCCATTGTATGTAGCTGTTTTTTGAAATTCCCGTGGCTGGCCATCAATCCAGTCATGAGTTTAATCTCTTTCCTGTTCAATCCCAGAATTACAAGCCTCTTTCAGAACATGGCTTAGGCATCATTACCTTACCACATTTTTGTTTATAGACCTTGGTGCAGTATTCTATGTGCTGTTTCCTAAGCCAGTTCCAAAGTTCTTGCTTGATCATTGCATTAGTGATTGTCAGGACAGGTTTCAGTCCAATGAATGGAGTCGTTGCCCCCATCCTGGCCAATCTGTCAGCTTGTTCATTGCCACAGATCCCCGAGTGGCCAGGGACCCACACTAGGTTTACCCTATTGTTTTTCCCTAGCTCCACCAGAGCCCTGTGGCATTCTGCAGCAATCTTATATCTCGTTACAGGAGCTGTCAATGATTTCAGGCCAGGCCACCAGAGCCCTGTGGCATTCTGCAGCAATCTTATATCTCGTTACAGGAGCTGTCAATGATTTCAGGACTGCCTGGCTGTCTGAATAGATGTAGATGCTATGGTTCTTGTAGCACCTATGCATATTCTCCTCCAGACATGCCTGGTTGCAGTAATTTCAGCCTGGAATACCAAGGCCAGTTTCCCTAGAGAGATGATGCCCTCCAGTCATGGCTGAACCCCGTACACCCCTGCCCCAGCTCCTTGATCTGATTTCAACCCATCAGTAAACCAAAAAATGTCCCCCGTACAATGTCAAATTGTTTTTTTTTTCTCACTGCTTCCTGCTTCCAATTATATTGTTAGGCTTGTTGAAGCAGTTGGGAGTTATTATACAGTCAGCGGGTATTTCCCCAGCCATTACTATATTTACCTCATTCATTATTTTAGTGTGTGATACTGGATATCCCAGTGAGATCCAGTTTTAAGTCTGTATGCACCAGCTGCTGCCTTCATCTTTACCCAAAGATGTAGTGGAGGCATGTCCAGTATAGCTTCCATCCCAGAAGATGGTGTGCTGCTAATTCCACCTATTGTGGCTAAGCAGACCTGTCTCTGCACCTTATCAAACTCCTTAGCTGCAACCTATTGTTCTGCCTTCTTCCACCATGGCCCCGTAGGAAATCCTAGGTCTAACCACCGTGGTGTATATCCAGTGCATATCTCTGGGGCTTAGGCCATATTTTTGCCACAAGTCCTTCTGTTACTCACTAGAGTACCTTTCACCTTTGAGCAGATGCTCTTAATGTGTGGGGTCTATGTTAGTTTCTTATCTAAGGTTACGCCTAGGTATTTCACTATTTCCTTCACAAGTAGAGTTGCATCAAAGAGCTTTCGATTCCAACTTGAGTGTCGGATATGCCTCTTCGTGAATGGCACCACAACAGCCTTCTTAGGATTAACACTTAGATCCTGTTTGATGCACCGGTCTTGCACGATGTCCAATGCACCTTGTGCCATCTTTCTAACTGTGTCAGTAAATTTGCCAAGTATTACTATGACAAGGTCATTTGTGTATCCTTGGCAAAAGCATTGTCTGGAATTTAGTTCCTCAATGAGTTCATTCACCACTAGATTCCACAATAAAGGGGATAAAACTCCTCCTTGTGGACAACTTCTATTAGTGTTAATTACCGTCTTTTCATTCATCATGGTAACCTCTCCCTTCCTTTCACTAAGCATGTCCCTAGTCCACTTACATATAGTGGTCCCAAGGTCATGCACCTCTGCTGCCCTTACTATGGGAACAAAGGTTGTGTTAGTGAAGGTGAAGGTCCCCTCGGTGTCCAGGAAGATGCAGAGGGCTATTTTTTGAAAGTGAAGTGCTTACTGCACCCTCACAACGAGTTGATGGAGAGCTGTCTCACATGATTTACCTGGTTGATATGCGTGTTGGTTTGAATGTAGATGGGGCCCTAATTAGCCTCCTCTCCCCAACATTTACATTAACCTATTTTTCCAATGTTTTAAGACTGAAAGAGGACAGACTGTTTGGTCTCATATCCTTGGCCTTGATATGATCAATTCTTCCTGGCTTTGGAATGAAGGCAACCTTCACTGCCCTCCAAGCATTGGGAATGATTCCTACTGCTAGACTAACCCTAAATATCCTGCACAGGACTGTTATGAGATTCACTCCTGCCTGTTGCAGGAGAGCTGGAAAGATTCCATCTGCGCCAGGTAACTTGAATGGTTGGAATGTTCCCATTACCCATTGGATTTTATTGAAGTCAACACACTCCTTGGCCAATTCCCAGTCCTCACTTCAAGTGTCTGAGAACCATTGTCTCTCCGGGATCACATTCTGGTCTGTGTTATCTGCCAGAGCATATTGAGGAAACTGAGTTTTGAGGAGCAGTTCCAGCGTCTCACGTGCTATCTTTGTATATTCTCCATCCTGTGTCCTCAACGAGCCTCCTGGATTAGTTGGTACTCTAGTGAGGATTCTGTGAAGTCCGGCTTGAGCAGCCATGCTCTCCACTTCCTCACAAAATGACTCTAGGATGCCTCTTTCTCTTGTCTAATTGCAAGGTTGTAGTTGATAAGTGCCTCACAGTATTTTGACCATTGCCCTTTACATTTCGCAAGATTAAACAGTCTTCGTACCTGTTTTCTTTGCGTTTCCAAGTTATTGTTCCACCAAGGCACACTCCTATTTGTGCACTTCTTAGTGATTGTGCAGTTGCCCTGGTATGAGGTCACTATGGCAGAGATAACAGCCTCTGCTACTTCCTCAAACACTACTGGATTCCTTGTTGAGGTTTTAATTTCCAATAAGCTGAAGTCAAGGTCCCTCCTATATGTCTCTCAGTCTGTTTTCCTGGGATTCCTATATGCTGTAGTCTGTCTAATTCCCATTTCAACTTTGAAATTAATGTACATGTAGTCCAATTAGGATGGCTCTAGTGCCACGTGCCATTGTTTGACATAGCTGCTCATCATCATGGAACCAAAGGTTATGTCCATTACTTCTTCCCTTCTGCTATTCCTGAATGTAGGTTCATTGCCCCTATTTAGGACCTCCAAGTTGTTAGACAGGAGAAATTCAAGAAGGTATCACCTCTACTGTTAATGTCGTTGCCGCCCCACACTAGGTTGTGGGCATTGGCGTCACATCCAACCAACAGATGGTCGCCTTGTCGATGGCAATCTTCTTTCAGTCTCCTCACCTCCAAAGGAGGAGGAGAGCTTTCTTCGTAAAGAAGATATGCTGAGGCCAAAACAATTTCCCTCATGATACCTTCCTCACGTAGCTGCATCCTGATGGACATTAACACCCTGGAGCAGAACTCCATCATTGGCATGAAATAAATTCTGTTTCTTACATAGATGCATGTTCTGGAGATTCTAGCATAAATCAGCTTACCTCCAGTGCCACCAAGGCCTGATATGCCCCCTTTATACAGGTAGGGTCCTTGTATCAGGGGCACCTTGTCCTTAAGCCATTCCACCGTGTATGCCCCCTCCAGACAAAAATGAGGGCACCACAATGTAAATAGACTCTCCAGGAGTTGGGTCCTGAACCAGCCCCCCCCCCTCCCCCCCACTCCAATCTTTCCAAAGAAAGCTATCTGTACAAGTTCCTCCTGCTACCACCTGATGGCTCGATGTGGATAGCCTTCCTGGATAACTGCCATCTTAAAAACTGAGACTGCAGTACTATAGATCTGTTTCCCTATTTCTTGCCTCGACTTTTTCTGGGCTCGCTTATTCAGGGAGGAGGGAGTCTTAGATTCCTCCCTTATCCTCTTGCTACCTGTCTTTGATGTTGTGGGGGTCTACATATCCACTTCAACCTGAGACAGTTTTTTCTTGGAGGTCTTGGGCTAGAAACCTTTTAATTCCTCCACGTGTGTTTGGGAAGCCATTCTTTTCCTTCCTTTTGTCTCTGCTCCCTCAAAAGTTTCCACCTCTGGGCTCCAGACAAGGCTTGAATCTTGATCTGGTCCAACTTCTCAGTTACAGTTCCCACTTCTGGCTCAGGTCTAGACCCTGATTCCATAGTGGGAGTGCAGTGTTTGGGTGTCTGAGGTCTCAGTTTGCCCCTGTTTGTTTTAATTTATTTTCTTTTGTCATTTCCATCTTGGTCCCACGAGATTTGGGGATCTACACAGTCCACACCACAAAATCCCCCACACGGGTGTAAGGCTACTTACTCAGGGAGGGCGCCTGGTATCACTGAGGCTCCATTTGTGACACATCTTCCCTTGTGCCACGCGCCTCTCAGCACGGATTGTATCACATCTTGGGTTGGGAAGGGAATTGGGTAAGGACTAGGAGTGGATAGGGAAGACAGGACATTGTGGGACACTCTTAGTCCGAGCCATCAGCTAAGCCCTTTCCGGCAGTAGGTCCTCTACCTTCGGCATAGCCCTCAGCTTAAAGCAGATACGCAAGCCTCTCCACCCACATTGACAGTGCTTCATCAAGATGGTGTCCGCCAGGAGGATGTTGTGGCTTAATTGGAGCTATATTTTAATTTTGATGCATCTGCTTTCACAAAGTGGGTCTGTCTTTGATGGAGTATGAAATGCCTATGACTGGGCTGCAATAGGAGATTCTCAGTAGAGGAATGGGAGAGGTCTTGCACATGGTTTTTCCATCGAGATATTATGAATTTATCAAGGGGCTGGAGGCAGAAGCCTATGGTAGAGAAGGATCATGCATTGTAGTATGTGCAGGGGTGAGGCCTTGCATATTTGGCCACCATATTCACAGATATGCTTCACATGCCAGGCATGGCCCCTTCATTACTTCAGACAGCTGTTTATCAACTCATTCACTGAGCTGATTATCGCAAAGCCTTCTGCAGCCACCACAGCATCTGGGAGCAGTCTGTGCCATTATGTGGCATGCAGATTGTGGTAAACAGAACTGAAGTTGTGGTGGACCTACTCACTCCTCTGCACAGTAACTTGTCCACATCCACATGACATCGGGCACATGTTCATCTGTGCAAGTGCTTTGATTGCTGGCAAGTCCCTCGACGGCCAAGTCAACTATGGCCTCCAGACAGATCGTCAGTCGCAATGTGAGATTACGCTGTGTACTTCCACTGCTGTCACTCCTGCAACCCAGCCAACAGACCACCCCGTGCCTTCACTGAGCTCCCAGTGACTGCCACTCCAGAAGATAACACTTCCTCAGCTCACTGCCGCTGCTGATAATCGGGGACTTTGTCCCACTGGTTACTGATTGTGCATCATCACAGGTCATTACCATTATATTATTGCACTACCATAGAAGGGCATTTCAGTGTCATTCATGTGTGGATTTCATTCTTGAACTGTACTGAATTGAGTTAATGTTCAACAAACAAAGTGTTAGCACAAGCTTGCCAGTCACTACCTTGTTACACCATTTAGCAGGTCACTTTAGATGGTGATGAGGATATTGGTTTCTTGAGTTTTCTTTCTCAGTGCTCTTCTTTCACCTGTCATATATTTCAGTTGGTTTGGTGGATACTGGTTTCATGATACATGTGACACTCATAGTTTGTGTGGATTCTCAGTGCAGTGCTCTCCACTGTGACCGCTATGGACACTGTTTTCCTACAATGGTGTGAACAGCTGTTGATCTCGCAGCAGGAGTTCCTGCAGATGTTGTGCAATCAGACTGTGGATTTCCATGTCATCGTGGTGTTGGGTCAGGCACCTGTGGAGATGCCTCATCCTCTGCCACCATCACACCAACACCACCTCTCGTGAACTGCCCCTCCACGATGCTGCTGCCGCCACTACTGCCTTCACCAGTATCACCACGGCAAACCCTCTCATGGCTGTCCCTCATGTGGCTGTCTCTCTCTAGTGATGGGAACAACCAAATGAAAGCAGTCAATTCAATCAGTTGTTGGAAAACCATTGACTCATTTGGTTGTAGTTTTATGTATCAGTTGAATAATTCATTCATTCCTTTGACTGAAACCATTTTATGGGAGCAACCTAATGAAAACAGTCGATTCAGATGGTTGCACTATTCATTCATTCTTTTGAGTGAAACCGGTTTGTGGGACAAACCAAATGAAAATGACCAAGTCAGTCAGTTTTATGTATCAGTTGGATTATTATTCTTTCATTTTTTTCGAGTGAAACCATTCTGTGTACATGATCGAACAAAAACAGTTGCCCAGTCCACTGTAGTTTTGCATATTGACTGAATTATACTATTCATTCTTTATTTTCAAGTGAAACCAGTCTGTAGTTTTTCTGTCTGTCTTTCAAATGAAATCACTGTTTCCTGTGTTTTAGTTGACTGAACTCTCCATTCATTCGTCTGAGTGAAACCACTCTGTTGAATTGAAGCAGTAATATACAACCAGGGTACACATACCCCAAAGGGTAGTCCTTCCCCATGGGTATGTCAAGACATCTCAGGGGGGTACAGCAAAGTTAAAATAAACATTATACATGTTGTGTTTGTTGTTGTTGTTGTTGTTGTTGTTGTGGTCTTTGGTCTGAAGACTGGTTTGATGCTGTCCTGTGCAAGCCTCTTCACCTCCCAATAATTACTGCAACCACATTATACATATTCATTTAATTTTATACTGAATAGAGTAACTCATATTTTCATCATTTAAAATTGATTAACGTACTGCTGTGGATTAAGTGGCTCCAAACACAATTAATACGTATCTACCTAAGGTGGTGTATTATTGGGGCTTCAAAATTGATCATAAATGTTACTTCCCTTAAGGGTAAATGAAAAGGAACATTGCCAAATTTTAGGGACTGTTTGCATCTCATTTTATTGGTTATGTACATTAATTGAAAACCGCTGGAATCTAGACTTTAAGCAGTTATTCAGCCATTTATTTGTGTGGACGGTAAATATAGTGTGTAGAAAATTATGATACTGGACACGTTGTACAAATCGTACTCATACACGAAAACCTGTTTACATTTTACAGCCTTTGAAAAGTAGCAGCTATTATATTTCACAAGTGTGAAGTAGTACTATTAACATTTGTGTATTTTTACTTCAGTTTCACAGTGAAGCCTGTGTCTAGCTACCATTGTAAACAGCCTGACACCACTGACACCACACACGTTAGCACACCTGCCGTGAGGCACGTGTTAAGGTGCATTTACACCTGTGCTACTTTAGTGCACACTAGGCACATGCGACCATTGCATCTACCAGCAAGGGGGCACATGCAGTGGTGCAAAGTTACATATGCCTCTGAGGTGTGCACAAAGGTCACTGTGTGTGAGCGCAGGAGTGGGGAAGGCACATGCAACAGTCATGCACATGCCCGTGGTTCATTCTGTTTATTGGTTTGTTTGACAATAACTATAGTTGAAAGATTCAGTTTCTTGCATGTGTTTGTGTTAGTACCTTTGTCGATTCTATTAAGCGGAAACAAAAATAATTTGTGGAGGATTATCATTCCTTTCCTTGTTTGTGGTTTGTCAGTTCTGCCCATTCTAAAGATACAATGAAGCCAATTTGTAAGCAAGCAGCTTCGCGCGCACATTGTAGTGTTGCTGAATAGTATAGAGGTAATAAATGCATCACGAGTTCAAATACTACTGTGGTCTTTTTTTTAATTATTTTTTGTTCAGTTCGAATACCTGCATCATTTAAACATAAAATGCATCAAATAAATGCTGATTAACACATATCTATTCATTCATTTTATGAAAAATACACATCTTCATGCTGCATGCAAAATTCCATAGTTCACTGTGAAACAATTTCTTAATTAACAATATTTTATAAAAAATTGTTAATAGATACATGATTTTTTAAATTTAAATGATCTTTGTTAACAATATTTTATATAATACTGATAATTAATCATTTGTAATTAAAACTGCAATTTTGCACATGATATTTCATTAAAAACAAGGAGATAAGCACTTTTGATAAAAATAATGACTCGATATATGTTAATTAGCATATATTTGATGAATTTTGTGTAAAATGATGTAGGTATTCAAAATGAAAGAAAGTAAAATATCCCATTGAAAAAATCTGTAATTACTGCTGAGACGGTATATATGAAAGTTTTGGGTATTAACAGCATTCCAAAATACTCTTCTCATTGTGTGCTACCATTTACTAAAAACCCATTTCCATATCTAGAAAAATTTACAAAATATGAGGGATGTTATGAACAATTCACTATAGCCATACCACTGTGTATGTGTGTGGGCACTGTGTGTGTGGGCAGAAGTGAGAGTGATACATAAAATCCATTTTCTTAAGATTGGAGACAGATATAGACTTCCTTCCAAACTACAAACTCATAGTGATCCTTGATTTTCATTGCAAACTATTCAAATTTTGTATGGGGACATAGATAATCCCTAAATGTCCCAATAACTATGATCTTTAATGAAAATATAGGCAATTCATCTTGAAGCTGATATATGACTGTAAATAACAGAAAAATCAAAATTTTTCATCCCGTAGTTTCCGTAGTATCGTTTGATATGCATGCCCCTTCGTTCTGCTAGAGTGGAGCACTGATGTGGGCAAACAATCTAAGTGTGAAGGGGACCACTCCACACCCAAGTTGAGACTGAGGCACCTAGATGTGTGCCTCTCCTTGTGTGTGGGACAAGCACAGTACATGGCGACTAGCCACAAGGCAAAAAGTCTTGTGCACTATGCCCAGAGCAGCAGAAGCTGCAGTGGCACATATCCTCCATTGGCTGCAGCCATCCGTTATTACAGCAGCAGATGTATGTTGCCACTGGTGCTACCTCCTATATTTGGCTGCTCTCCCGGCCAACCAGAAGACAAGCTGCACTCAGTTCTGCATGGCAGGCAATCAAATTGCCAGAGAGAGTGAGTTGGAAGGGAGAGAATGATAGTGTAGTCAAAGTGTAATTGGTGTTCATAGCTCAAGCAGTATCTGGTAATGTTCTGCTGTGAGACCTTTAATGCAAGAAATGTAAAATGAAGTTTTCCCCCAACAAACTAACTAATATTTTTAGAAATATAGTTTTCATTCACCTCTCCGTGAAATCAAATTTTCTCTAAAAAATGTTGGCAACCCTAGTCACAATGCATGTAAAAGCTGAGAAATATATAAGTGAAATCACTCAAACCCAGACAGAGACTGAATGAAAACAACATTGTTCATATGGCAGATGTAACTGTCAGAGACTTGTTTGTGTCAATCAGCTGTCTCAAATTTATTAGAAACCTCTCAGACCTGGAGAGTGAGTGAAAGCCATTCATATAGATGACATGGCCACAGAGATTCAGTTGTTCCACTCAACTGAAAAAACCGACTGAAAAAAAAAATCGATTGGCTAAACCAGTTGTTAAAGCAAATCGGTTTTCCCATCACTATCCCTCTCTTGGCCACCTCTCTTGTGGCTCTCTCATATTCGGACCACTCACAGCAGGTCCTCTTCATGGTGACACAGCCACCTCAGTCCCATCAAGCCCACTTGATATCGTCCCAGCCACTGCCATCACCACAGCTGCCTCTTTCACAACCTGCATCCAGTCACAGCTGTCCTTGTGGGCACTGCCAGCCCCATTATGTTCTTCCAGGCCTGAGTTGTGTTTCCATACCACTACCTTGTCCTCTGCCCGTGCCTTTCCTGCTGCTGCCTCCCGCGGATTGTTTCCATCTGTGTGTAGACTCCTTGTACTTCATTTGATGGGACTGTTCTCATTCTTCAGTTCCTGATTGTCTCGTTTCATTTCACTATGGTGGCTGCCTGGAGCCTCCTTCCCTGGCTGCCATGTTTCTCTGAGATCGTTGCACCATCTCCTTCAAGGGGGAAGGGGTGTAGTATACGAAGGGCTGAGCTCCTGCATATTCGACCATCACATTCAGAGAAATGCTTTACAGGTCAGGCACGGCTACTGCATTACCTGAGACAGCCATTTATCGACACATTCACTGAAATATTTACTGCCAAGCCTCCTGTGGCTGCCACAGTGTTTGGGGTTACAGGCTGCTCCACTACGCCACGTGGAGATCACGATAAACAGTGCTGCTGTCACGGGAGACCTACTCACATCTGCACAGTCACATTTTCATGTGATACTGTGCCTGTGTTCCTCCGTCCAAGTACCTATGTCATTACCAAGCCCCTCGATGGCCAGTTTAGCTCTGGCCTCCAGATGGATCACCAGCCATACTGTGAGACTACGCTAAGGACCTTGCTGCCTGCCGCTTATGCAAGCCGGCCAACAGTGCTGCCTTGCACCTTCACCAGGCTCCCAGTCAATGCCAGGTGACCACTGCTCCAGAAGACACCAGTTCCTCAGCTCTTCACCACTTCCAACAGTCGGAGATGTCACCCCTGTGGACACCAGTTATGCATCATCACCGAAGGTCATTTCCACTGTATTCTTGTGTCATCAAGGAAGGAGATTTTCATTTTCTTCATGTGTAGACTTTGTTCTCAAATTGTACTGAACTGAGCTGACGTTCAATAAACAATGTTACTTCAAGGATGCCAACCAATCACAACCTTCATATGCCACTCAGCAGGACACTACACTGCATACCTAGCAGGTTCAATAAGTTCCAGGACTACTGCAAAGTAAAATACAAAACGAGGTTGAAAAAATTACTAACGTATTAGTTTTCATCATACACCCTCCACATGTCCCATACTTGCAGGTACCCCAATAATTAGTGGTGAGCTGATTCTCAGACTGGTGGAAGAAAAGCATATACCACCTCAACCTTAGGACTAGTCAGCAGCAACATTAATAGTAGCCAGAGTTTAAACTTTGTGCTTTGTGCTTAGTTCTGTATTTTTTAATGCCTCTGTTTGGAACCTGCCTGGATAGCTGTGCATGTTAAAGCACCACTT
The DNA here is from genome assembly GCF_023864345.2 of Schistocerca serialis cubense. Taxonomy (NCBI): domain Eukaryota; kingdom Metazoa; phylum Arthropoda; class Insecta; order Orthoptera; family Acrididae; genus Schistocerca; species Schistocerca serialis. The sequence goes on along the minus strand of NC_064640.1, from coordinate 302,875,574 downwards.
CTGGGATGGAGATGTGTGCCAGGTCCATGTTGAATCTGCCTGGTTGATTAATGATGAGGGTTGTTATGGCGACCAGTGTGGATGTGGTTTTTAGGTGGTTTCACACATCTGACTAGATCAGTACCAGTATGGTAGCCAAGTCCCACCTCAGTTATATGATCTCCAAACATTTGAAAACTTTTGCTCACTTTCACATGAATAGCACTACATACAGACAGTTGCAGTACATATATCCCATCTCTAGGGGTACCAGCAAAGAGGGCATGCATCCACCCCTTAAATTAACTGTGCCAAATCCGTTCATAACCACACCGACCCTGAACTGATGCAGCATAAATACACAAGAAGCAAACAGCACTTTGTAATTTCTTTGCTTGTTTTTCTTTGTTTACAAGACTTAGGGTCATGCATTGCTGACTTTGTAACATCAGTGTATAGTAATATCAGTGATCCTGAAGGAATGGAGACAGCAGCATTAAAGGTGCTGCATGATCAGTGACTGTAATGACATGGGGCATGCCACATAAAACAGAGATCAGACTCCTTTATACACCAGCCTACATTGTGCCTGCCTCCACTGCAATTCTTATAATGGACATTTCTTGTATTATGAATGATGATTCTGGTCTACTGCTACATAACAGTGACTGTAGGATAAACTGCACCATTAGAGATGAGGCTAATTGAATTCAATATGTGCATCCCTATGAATACAGTGTTAGTAAAGATGGTAGAACAGCTAGCAGAAACATTCTCAATAGCTAATTGAATAGTAGCAGCTCAGTCTACTTTTACAACAACAGTAGGCTACATCATTAAGTGAGCAGTCCACAAGCCACTTCTGGGTTTCTGCCCATTGTGTTTGCACCCTCCAATGTGGCCAAGTTAGATAGGGACTCATATGCCTGGTGGCTTCAGTAGAACTTTCAGACATTCCTGGTATCAGATCCACTGCTTGAAAAGTCTTTCTTCTTGACAATGTCTACTCTTGAGATTTGCTGCATCTTGCACAAATGAATTCCCAAAGCAGAACCAGCGGACTTGTCATTTCAGGAAATGTGTGACGTACTCAACAACCATTTTTGTAACCATATGAATGTTATAGTGCCCTGACCAAATGCCCACCAACTTCACTTGTAAACTGCCAGTTTTTGTGGCATTAGCCATAAATATGAATTCGATTGTGGGATGTGTGAAACAACTTAGAAACTGCTTATACAGACTTTCTGATCTGTGATACTGTCTTAGGCTACGCCCTTGACAAGAAAATTTGGCAGGAAACATTACAATAGCTGCCTAGAGGAAATGCTGCACATATCTCAGACTTTTGATGTGGCATAGGCCAGGAAAGAGTTGTATCACACAAACATACCATCCTCCAGAACTGGCCCTCTCTTTCCTCTGCAGATAATTCTGAACAAACATGAGGTAAAGCAGCAGTCAGTCAGCGTTCTGTACAGTGCAAGAAGGAAAAGCCAAAATGTTGTTAAAAATCAAAATATGGAAACTCCAGGTTTGAATATCAGCAGCAAGGATGACACATTAACTTGCAGATAGCCTACTGGTCTGATGTGCCAAAATATTGTTAGTTAGCTCTGCATTTCATACATATAGCCATGAGAAATATTATGATGTGGAAGATTTCAGTTGAACTAAAGAGTAGAGGAACAATTAAAAAATATCTAGCCATTTACATGATTATCATTGACTGTTTATTTCCACTCGATAAGTCTTCTGTGGTACAGGAAGTGTTATAATGGAGAAACAACTTTAATCTTCAAATGGTTCAAATGGCTCTGAGCACTATGGGACTTAACATCTTTGGTCATCAGTCCCCTAGAACTTAGAACTACTTAAACCTAACTAACCGAAGGACACCACAGAACACCCAGTCATCACGAGGCAGAGAAAATCCCTGACCCCGCCGGGAATCGAACCCGGGAACCTGGGCGTGGGAAGCGAGAACGCTACCGCACGACCATGGGCTGTGGACCTTTAATCTTCACTTGGAAACATTTTTGCTCACCAACATACATATTATTTCCATGGGCAGATTATCAAAGCGTTTTGTAGCTATGTTTCAGTCATTTCTGTGCTACAGCTAGGTTTAGCAGAAGGAAGAGCAGACAATTTTTTCTTCTGGTATTGTATTTGTCAATATCTCTATTATTTTTAAACTGTGACACCTTTTTACAGTAAATTTCACCAGTGAATAAAGGTACTGTGAGGTTGTGGTTAATAATACCAGTAGCTTAGAGATACCCTTGCAAGTTGCACATGTTTCAATACATACATAATTTTGATACATAATTTCCATTGAGCAATGAATACTATTTGCCTAAGTGAGGAGTTACCTGAGAATATTATCCCAGAGGACTTAAATGAATGAAATTATGCAAAATATGCTACCTTACTGTGGGTGGAGTTGTGTGCAGTGCACAATGATATGGACAAGTAGATTGGAAGGGGGAGGTAGAACAGACTCCCAGCTATGAGAAACTCTTTCCCAACCCTGCCTTCCAATCCTTACTGCCTTTTTCCCCTCACTCACTCAACCACACACAACCCATACACATTTTAAAAAACTCAGTTTAAATGCAATATACTCCTAGCACAAAACTGGACTGAAAACTTTTCTTTTTCCTACACATTCAGGATAACAAAATAGAACTTGATGGTGAGATGGGTGCTGTTGCTACTTTTATCAATTTGTACACTTTCCAGTAGTCAGGAGCCCCATTCTTATTGGCCACAGCACGTGGACTCATGTCTTTCAGCAGGCAAAAGATTCCAGTAAAACGTAAGTGTTCCTCGAAATTCTATTAATAAACAGTCCACAAATGATAGGCATATAGTATTCAATTTACTGGATGTGAAAAACATCTTTGTGTTAGAGGCCTAAAGGTATTTGGTTTCTCAATACAAGATTCAGTAAATATAATGCCTGATACAATTCAGTTCACTGAAATAAAGGGTCTTTGCCAAGATTTTCCACTTCTTTTTGAGCCCAGGCTGGAATGCGTGACTAAATTTCACATGCCTATTAGACTATCAATTACCACCAACAAAGGTGGCACAGTGATAGGACACTGGACTTGTTTTCAGCCAGACGATAGTTCAAATCCCCACCTGGCAATTGAAATTTACATTTTTCATGATTTCCCTGAATCAGTTATGGGAAATGCTAGAATAGTTCTTTTTGAAGTGCTTGGACAATTTCTTTCTCCATGTTTACCCAATCCCAGATTATGCTCCATCTCTAATGATCTTGTTGTAAATTGGTGTCAAACACTAGCTTTCCTTCCAGCAACTACACAAAAAATGTATAGGACTCACCCAGTTCCATTCACTCTCACAGAATCACTAAAACAAGAATGTGACAGATTACAAGTGACTGGAGTTATCAAATACATTTCCACTACTGACTGAGTCATATCCATAGTAGCCACTGTGCTGTTATGTGACACATTTATCACCAGCTGCAATTACAACAGACTTTTTTGTTTGGTTCAAAACTGGCAGATTTTGATTGAGCTCCATGAAGACGATCCTTAATTCTGAGCCTGTTGGTGTCCTTTACACCGAAACTGAGGAGGTACGGTGGAGCAGCATGTTAGCCAGTGTTGTGTTGACATCTGAGTGGGAAGGTTGCCTAATTGAGAAGGAACACTGTTTGGCAAGTGGCAAAAATGTGAAAAAATCAAGAGTGCCATTGTACTGCAATGGAAGAGGGGGTGCGTGTCACTGCCAATCTGCTGTATTGGTACTTGCAATGTGACTTTTATCATCAGTTGTTCTGGAACTCATATATAGTGCAGTGCACTATGGATGTCTTAGACCAAGACATTGTCAATGAAAGCTTGGTGTGCTTGTTTTAGAATAAAGTAATTATGAGGAGGAAATGTGTGCAACATAGGCAGTGCACTCAACAACTCCATGAATGAAATTGGTATGTTCTGTTTTGCTCATTACCTATGTGCTTGCTGATTGTAACACTATGGATTTGTCTGTCCTCTCTTGTCAAGTGTTTGAACTTTGTAAGAAGATTACACTACTTTGGGACTAGGCTCTAGGCAGTGATGTTTCATGACATATAACCTGGTTTGAGTTTTATGAGATGATGAGTTGTGTTTAACTCTCTTCTGCCCAAACTATGAAAAAGTGTACCAAAGGATTTAATATTTCAGGATAATTTTATCAATGCAATGCCTGAAAATAGTGCATGGTGCATTGTAATACACAGATAATGGATATATTTGTTTTAATTTATGTACAAAACACAAGTAAGACTTTGCATCCCATAAGGCTCAATTTACATTAACTAAAACAATACAAACCCAGGTCATAAACATCAAAACCCTCACAATTATTTCCTTTCATATCTGCAGGACCCAAACTTTCTTACAATTAAATGAACAACACAGTGCATATGACAGACTGTCATTGTTTTCTATCTTCTGTGGACAGATTTATTGAACTATCACAGCCATAATTTCCTGTGCTATGGAAGAGGTACACAATTGTCCAGACAGGACACCAGTGCATGAATTCTACTCCTTGCTGTTATGTAACTCTAGAAAGTCATGGGATTTTCAAGTCCTGTGAGGCCAGAAAGGGTTAAGGAACTCTCTGGCCATGCATTTGGATATTAGCATTTGTCTTGGCTTGTCATGGTAGTCCTGGATTTGGTTCCCAACTGACTGTATTTCCTTGCGCATGTATTTTGGTCAGCACAAAGCTTGCAAGTGGGCACCATGCCAGATTAATTATAGTTCCTCACAGATTATGACATTTTTGTTTAAGGTTATTATAGGGTAAGTTGTATATTTCATGTCCAGGAGATGTAGGATGTTGTTTTGTACCTACAATTGTGTATTAGATACTGTTGCCTTAGGATTTTTAAATTTAAATTGTGCTGGACACACTAAAGTTTTTTCTTAAATTATCATTTCAAACTTGCTGACTAGTATGCCTGTTGTAAGTTCTTACCACTGAGCACTGAGTTTTGATTTTACTGATACACAAGTAATGTAATTTTAATGTTTGTTTAGTATCTTAAATGTACCGGCAAATTATGATGTTATGTTTTTGTTAGAAATTTCATTTGTGAATTCTTCACAGGATGTTATGAACCGGTATAAGTACTGTAATTATTTCTATCTTACTATGATGCTAATTATGGCTTTTTTTCTGATAAGCAAAATTATCAATTTATGTATGCTAATTGCCAAAAGAGATACTATATTTAAGTTTGATTGTGAAGAAGCACCATATGTAAGTCATGGGTAGTGAGCTGTGGATGAAGATAGGTATCTGTATGTATTTGTATTTATTTATTTATCCTGTGGATCACATATTGTACAAAGTACACATGATATAGGACAAGTCATTTTTCTTAACAAATATGTAGTTTGGAGAAAAAAAATACGCAATGGACTGCCATTTAAAAAATGTACACAAAATTGTTAAGTGATGAATATAGTAACTTCACATACAGAGAATACAAACAATTTACATGGGGAACTAAGAAACATATAGGCAATGTAGTGCTACTTTAAATTTACACAAATAATCACTGAGATTACAGAATAGTGAAAATGTCAACTGGAAACAGAACAGAAGGACAATGTCATTTAAAAACTACATTAAACATGAAATTAACATTGAGATTTCTCAGACAATTAAGTTTTAATACTAATGGAATGTGTACTTGTACATTCAAAAGCGAGTTGAAAAATTTTGGGAAGTGAAACTGAATCATAGTTGTGTATAGTAGAAATTAGGTTATTATTTTGCCTACAGAATGTTTTACTCTAATCACAGTATTTTACAAAGGAACTTTATAATTTTTCATTTCCAGGAATTCTTGTACTGAATAGAAACAGTGCTTTGTTAGAAATGCCTTTAGTTTATTTTTAAATATTGGATCTGGAGCAGTTTTTATTTGTTCTGGAATTTTATTGTGTAATACGACACCCAGAGGAGTTATATATTTTTGGTATGATGATGTCCTTGAAAAAATTTGATGGATATTAGATTGCCCTCTGGTATAATGAGCGTGTATATAATTGTTTTGGATTAATTTGCCTGTTCTTGAGAGGTATTCCCTGGTGAATAGGATTGTTTCTTGAATGAATAGGGATGGGATGCTTAGAACATTAAGTTTTATAAATTGACATTTACAGGATTCCAGCTTTTTGAGGCCACAGATTATCCTCAGTGCTCTTTTTTGTAGTTTAAATATATTTGTGCTGTGAGATGAATTTCCCCAAAAGATGATTCCATAGCGGAGCAGTGAGTGGAACTGCGCATGGTATGCTTGCATTAATGTGGATTTACTTTTAGTAGATTTTAGTATTCTTAGTCCATAGCACAATGATGAGAGTTTCTTTGATAAGTTGTTTATATGTGTGTCCCATTTTAAATTTTGTTGGACCCATAGACCCAAAAATTTTGTTGCCTTTACATTTTCAATTTTATCATTATTTAACTTTACTTGGATAGTTTTTTGACTGGATGTGGGAATTAGATGGAAGTTGATACATACAGTTTTCCCACTATTAACAATTAGGCCATTTTTGTTAAACCACTCAGAAAGTTTTTCCATAGAGTTATCAGATATTGTCTGAAGGGATTCAGGGCTAGATACAGTCAACACTATGCTTGTATCATCAGCAAACAGGATAGTTTTTTGTGGGCTCATACGTTCAACAAGATCATCTATGTAAATGAGGAAAGGTAATGGTCCTAGAACAGAACCCTGGGGAACACCATATCTTATTGTTCTTTCCTCCGAGAGGAAAACTGTGTTATTTATTTTATTCTGTACATTAATATCATATTGAAGTGATACCTTCTGTCTGCGGTTTTGTAGGTAAGAGCATAGCCAGTTGTGAGCCACACCTCTTATTCCTCTTCTTTCCAATTTAGCAGGCAGTATTTTATGATCTAGTACGTCAAAGGCTTTAGAGAGATCTAAGAAGATACCTGCAGCTATATTATGTTGGTCAATTGATTTCAGTATGTGGTCCAACAGTTCAAAAATTGCTATCTGGGTGGATAAAGATTTACTAAAACCATGTTGTTGAATGCTGATTGGTGCGTGGTTTTTTATGAAATTTATAAGCCTGTCATAAAAAAGTTTTTCCAGGATTTTTGAAAAGATGCTTAATGTGGATAATGGTCTATAATTGGATACTAAATCAGGGGAACCTTTCTTTAGTAATGGTGAGACTTTAGCTATTTTGAGAGCATCTGGAAAAATGCCAGTTTTTAATGATTGGTTGTAGATGGTTGATAATGGCTTTACTATATGGGGAGCACACACCTTTAATATGAGGTCAGGTACTTCATCATAGCCACTAGAGATTTTATTGCGTAACAATTTTATTATGTTCATAGTTTCATCAGGGTTTGTTTCATAAACAAACATTGTAGCACTAGTGCTGTTTGACGTATTGGTGGAATTGAAGAACAATACCTTCCAGTTTGCCTGAATGAGATCTTCTGCTAGTGAGGTGAAATATTCATTGAACTTGTTTACAACTGTGTATGGATCTGTGACCTTAGGGTCATTAAGTGTTAGAGAAATGTTTTCCTTTTTATGTGTTGAACTACAAGTTTCTTTTTTAATAACGCTCCACATAGCTTTCATTTTGTTTGAAGAGTTTCTTATGAAATTGTCATTCCATAAAAGTTTTGCCTGTCTAATCACTCTAACATAAGTTTTTTTGTAGGCTTTACAATAGTCAGAAAATTCTTCAGTGACTATGTATTTTTTGGAGCAATATTGGAGAAATCTGTTTCTCTCACTAGAAATTTTGATTCCTTTTGTTACCCACGACTTTCTATTTTGATTGCTTGAAGTTTTTGTTTCAAAAGGAAATGCTGTATTAAAGTAATAAAGGAAGGTGTTATGGAAGCTTAAGAACATATTATCAACAGTTGTTTGCATGTAAACACTGTCCCAATTTTCCTTAGCTAATAGGAAGTTAAAAATCCTAATATTGCCATCTGAAAAGTTTCTTCTTTGAAATACTTTTTTGGGGCTGATTTTACTATTTTCCATGTCAACGTTCAGTAGCTGAGCATCATGGTCACTGTATCCCATGCTCAGTACTTCGCCAGTGAATTTGTAACCAGTATCAGTTATGAAGATTTGCTCAATTATTGAATCAGTATGCTCTGTTGATCTTGTTGGAGAGTGTATTGTGGGGATCATATTAAAGGATTTGGTCATGTTTAACAAATCAAGTTTAGCATTACTGTTTTTTGATAAATCAATGTTAAAATCGCCACAAAGTATTATTCTCATATTTAATGAGCTGACACTATTCAGCAGAACTTCTAATTTGGTCATAAAACTTGGAATATTACTACTTGGTGCTCTGTATACATTTATAATTATGTAGTTTAGTTCAGGCAGCTTAACCATAGAAAGCTCAAATTCAACATCTTCAGATAATGCAATCTGTTCATTTAGGCCTACCTCACTGAATTTTATCTGGTCCTTTACAAATATAGCAGTACCACCATGTGTGGAGAAATTCCTACAATAGAAGCTTGTTAATGAGTACCTTGGAATAGAGGTTTACTGAATTTCTTCTTTAGACAGCCAGTGTTCGGTAATACATATTACATCTGGATTTATTTGAGACTGAAGTAACACTTCCAGCATTTGAATCTTATTTCTGAATGACTGGACATTATGGTGTAATACAAGAAATGATGGACTTTGTGACTTTTCAGTTATGGGTTTAATTAATTTCTTGTCTAAAGGTATTTCTGACACAGCACTTACCCTAAAAAATTGGCCGATATTTTATTTTTGTGTGTGGCTTCTTGCACGCAATTTTCAGTAGCAGAGATGGATTTGAGTGGTTGACACAGTTCTGCTTCCATCAAAGCTTCTGTTTTTGGCCTAAACCATTTTGTAATTTGTGATTGTTTGGCGATCTTGATACTTGGGGCTGATTTCTTCAGGATATGATTTCGGAGTTTTTCTACTATTTGGTCTAACATATTTAAATGTAGTCCATGAGCTGTATGAAATCTTCTTCCTAAATTGTATGTGTCAATCATCTCTACGTTATGAAACGTAGAACATATTTCTGATATCAGTTTGTTTGCAATGCAAATTTCTTGGTTGACACAGGACCAGGAAGGCAAATCATAACGATGAGTAATGTTAACAACGAGTACATTTGTATGTAATAGGTTGTTTATTATCAAGGAGTGAAGGCAACTATTGTCATTATCCCGAGATAACATAATTGCTAATTGTATTAATGAAAACTGCTGAAGCAGGCAGTGTAATCTGTGCATCAGTATTTTGTTGTAGCGTGAAATTGTCAGATATTAGTTTTTGAAATTTGTAATATTAAGATAATAAATGCTAACAGGTGATTCTGCACATCAATCACTTTGTGTATCACTCTCATTTCTTACTAGTGTAACATCGGAGAGAAACCTAATGGATCCTGAAGAATTTGTGATTTCCAAGATATAATTACTGCCTCATCAATATTACATACATGCTCCATTCCATGCATGGATAAACTTTTAGCTAAATTATTAGGTGACAAAGATTTTTCTAAAATTAACGTCATGGATGGATACTTACAACTTCCCTTAGAGGAGGCATTATGGAGAACTGCTCTAATATATATGCCTTTTAAATCCTATTGTATATAGATTATCTCTTGGAATGCCAAGTGCTCTGGAAGTATTCCAAAAGTTTCTGGAACAACGAAAACAACATGTATATCATCAGTTGTTCTTTGTTCTCTCAGGATATGTACAGTGGCCTTGGGGGCCAAAATCAATTGTGATATTTAAAATAAAAGTTAAACTGCAGCCTGTACTGTCATTTTATTTCTAATATACATCATTGCATGAACTGTCTCAATGGTGTTATTGTGAAAGGAAGTGACCATAAGGTCATTTGGATAATTTCATGAAGTTCTTTGCTAAACTTGATGTGATAAGCTTAGAATGTAACTTAAAGAAATGAGTTTGTTTCAATAACAGATAGAATATCATGTTTATGTGCTTAATGTGATAGATTTTTTTTTTTTTTTTTTTTTTTTTTGCAACCTACGTCCTCAATTATTTGCTTGACGTATTCCAATCTCTGTCTTCCTCTACAGTTTTTGCCCTCTACAGCTCCCTCTAGTACCATGGAAGTCATTCCCTCATGTCTTAGTAGCTGTCCTATCATCCTGTCCCTTCTCCTTATCAGTGTTTCCCACATATTCCTTTCCTATCCGATTCTGCGTAGAACCTCCTCATTCCTTACCTTATCAGTCCACCTAATTTTCAACATTTGTCTATAGCGCCACATCTCAAATGCTTCGATTCTCTTCTGTTCTGGTTTTCCCACAGTCCATGTTTCACTACCATACAATGCCGTACTCCAGACGTACATCCTCAGAAATTTCTTCCTCAAATTAAGGCCGGTATTTGATATTAGTAGACTTCTCTTGGCCAGAAATGCCTTTTTTGCCATAGCGAGTCTGCTTTTGATGTCCTCCTTGCTCCGTCCCTCATTGGTTATTTTACTGCCTAGGTAGCAGAATTCCTTAACTTCATTGACTTCGTGACCATCAATCCTGATGTTAAGTTTCTCGCTGTTCTCATTTCTACTACTTCTCATTACCTTCGTCTTTCTCTGTGATAGATACTAAACCTATAAAGCTCACAGGTAAGCAATGAAAGTTTTATCAGTCCCACAAAACTTAACAGAACTGCAGGTCTTGTTGTGCTAGATGAGCTACTGTAATCTACATCTACATCCATACTCCGCAAGCCACCTGATGGTGTGTGGCGGAGGGTACCTTGAGTACCTCTATCGGTTCTCCCTTCTATTCCAGTCTCGTATTGTTCGTGGAAAGAAGGATTGTCGGTATGCCTCTGTGTGGGCTCTAATCTCGAAACTTCAACAAAAGCCCGTACCAAGCTACTGAGCGTCTCTCCTGCAGAGTCTTCCACTGGAGTTTATCTATCATCTCCATAATGCTTTCGCGATTACTAAATGATCCTGTAACGAAGCGCGCTGCTCTCCATTGGATCTTCTCTATATCTTCTATCAACCCTGTCTGGTACGGATCCCACACTGCTGAGCAGTATTCAAGCAGTGCGTGACCAAGCGTACTGTAACCTACTTCCTTTCTTTTTTTTTCGGATTGCATTTCCTTAGGATTCTTCTGATGAATCTGTCTGGCATCTGCTTTACCGATGACCAACTTTATATGATCATTCCATTTTAAATCACTCGTAATGTGTACTCCCAGATAATTTATGGAATTAACTGCTTCCAGTTGCTGACCTGCTATACTGTAGCTAAATGATAAGGGATCTTTCTTTCTATGTATTCGCAGCACATTACATTTGTCTACATTGAGATTCCCAATGCTGCACAAAGTAAGCACCCCTGGCTGGATCGAGAACAATTTCTTACATAAATGACTTATCATTTGATGCACCCCACCTCTCCCTTTTCCATTATATATTTTTAATTTTGTCAGTTTTTTTAATAATTTTGATACACATTGCATACAAATCTTGCCCCTGGGTGCCCCACTCAGCTTAGCACCCAAAGTGGCTGCTACTAATTGTAGTATGTACAGTTGGTTGGTTTGTGGGATTAAAGAGACCAGACTGCTATATGTATAGTACAGAAAACTTGCAGCTGTGACCCTCTGGTGCACCTGTCAGCTAGGCACCCCATTGGCGGCTTGTGTCACTTGTGCTTCAAACTTGCCCTAGATGCATCCATGAAGCTGTATTTGCCTTTCATTGGTTGGCAGACTGAGAGGCAGTATTTAGATCCCTTTAAACAAAGTTATGCTCCACACTGGCTCTCATGCCACTCACATCAGGCGAACAGTTGGTGTTGCAACAGATGCATCCCTGTACGGGATAGGCACAGTACTATAATACAGAAATGCAAACCGTAGTGAACACCCTATTGCATGCATGTTTAAACACTATTTTTACAGGTTAACTATTGAAAAAGAGACCTTAGTATCATATGTAGGGTAAAGAAGTTCCACATATTTCATTATGGCATAGAATTTTACCTCATTATTGCCTATAAAGTATTAGTCACAATTTTTTATCCACATAACAATATTGCACAACAAGCAGCAGAAAGTTTACAGTGGTGAAAATTATTCCATAGGTCTTACAATTATTGTTTGCCTCTGTAGCTAAGTGGTCTGTATCTATTATTGCTATGTGAATGATCCAGGGTTATTTCCTGATACTGCTAGGGATGTTTCTTTGGTGAGAAGGCTGGAATGAGGTGCAGTCAGCCCCATGGTGCGAACTGACTAGCTGCTTGAATGAGAAGAAGTGGCTTCAATGTGTAGGAAGTTGACAACACCAGAGGTGTGCTGACCCCATATCCTACTGATGCCATTGGCAGAGGATGAGTGGCCTGTCAGGGCCCAGTACACGGAAATAGTTCTTACAATCATCATATATTTTATAGTCTAACTGTAGATGTTCTGTCAAAACTTTCAATGTGCCCAGACCTAGAATTTGTCATAAGAACTAGTATGTTACCAACTTGATAATGATCTTTGCATGATGGTTGAGGGTTTGTTATTATGGCCGAAGCTATTGCGTAATTTACAAAACAGGACCATATCTTAAAATATTAATTGCATTTGAGATGTAACTAGTAAGTAAGGAGGGCTATATAATGAGGTACTGATACTGGATTTGTACGGGCATAGGTGATAATTTTTCAATTGTACTATATCATACCTACAATTACATGAATACTCAATACATCATATTTTTATTATTTTTAAGTGCATTTTGTGTTCTTGTTTTTTACTTCCACATGTAATAAAAGACCTTTAGATAGCTGCTTCTTCTCAACAACTGCAGTGTAAGCTGACAAGCCAAAACATTATGACCACTTGCTGAATAACTTGTTGATCCGTCTTTTAATGCAGTGTGTCACACATTCTGCATATCATAGATTCAATAGTTTGTTGGTTAATTTTTGGAGGTATGTTACACTGGATGTTCATGCACAAGTCATGTAATTTCCTTAAACAGTGGTCCGCTGATTTGTGTATGCAGTGATGGCACCTAATAACAACCCAAATGAGTTCAATTGGATTCACATCAAGAGAATTTCATGGCCAAGACATGAATGTGAGTACACAGTCATGCTCCTCAGACCACTGTAGCACATTTCTGGCATTGAGGCAGGGGACAATTATCCTGCTGGAAGATGACATCACTGGTGGGGAAGACATCAAGCATGAAGGGTTGCAGGTGGTTCGCATCTGTGAGCGTGTCTTTTGTAATTAATGATGTCATTGGGTCAACATGTAAACATGTAGGGATCATCTGCTGCAGAGCCCCATGTTCAACTATGTATGATGAATTGTATGCTTGAAAACAATTATGCATGCACCAGCATTGTGCTCTTTAGATAGAGATGCCACAGATTTCTACCTGTCCTGATTTACTGATCAGGCAAGTCTCAAAATCCCATGTTCTGTGAAGCATTGTGGGCATCCAACCACTTATCGCCCAGTGGTAGTTTCACTGTCATTTTGTCACTTTCCATAGATACTCACTACAGTAACATGTGAACATTTGAACAACTACACCATTTACAAGATACTCGTTCACAGGCTCTGGGTAACAATGATATTACCTTTGTGAAAGTCGCTTATGTCAGTAGATATCCCCATTTGTGGCCCGCGTCATTGCTAGAATGATTCCCCATGTGTCTTTTATCCACTTATATACTTTTCTTACCATGTCTCATTGCCCCAGTGCCACCAGGTGACATCCATCCTCGCAGTGGGCATAGTGTTTTGGGTTACCAGTTTATATTTCAGAATAAAGTTCAGTTGCCAAGTGCATACTTGAAAAGTTTATTTTTCTTTACCAATTTGAACAGATTAATCTGTCATCTTCAGAAGCCTACAAAATTTGGGATACTATAAATCATTAGAACTTGGACATACAAGTAAGTAAAGTATAGGAAGTATATTACAACTGTCACTTAATATTGGTTTATCAGATGATAGACAGTTGTTTTTCCCTCGCTGTATTTCCCTTGCTGTATTTGTGAGTGGAACAGGAAAGGAAATGACTAGTAGTGGGACAGGATTCCCCCCCACATTCACCATATTGTGGCTTGAGGAATATCTATGTAGATGTAGATGTACATGTGGTAATTGTAACCACAGATTGATAATTTACAGTGAATGAATCACATTTATGAACATAATCAACTTGTGCCAGCAACCAGGAATGTATGTAAAAACTTATAAAAATTATGTCTACATCTACATGATTACTGTGCAATTCACAATTAAGTGCCTGACAGAGGGTTCATTGAACCACCTGCAAGCTCTTTCCCTACCGTTCTACTCTCAAATGTCGTGCTTGAAAAATGAGCACTTAAATCTTTCTCTGCAAACTCTGATTTCTGTTATTTTATCATGATGATTATGTCTCCATATGTAGGTGGGCGCAGCAGAATATTTTTGCAAATGGAGGAGAAAGTTGGTGATTGAAATTTCTTGAGAAGATCCTGCCACCGTGAAAAATGCCTTTGTTTTAATGATTGCCACCCGAATTCATGTATCATGTCTGAGGCACTCTCTTCCCAATTTTGTGGTAATATAAAATAAGCTGCCCTTCTTTGAACTTTTTTGATGTCCTCCATCAGTCCCATCTGATGTGGATCCCTAACCACACAGCAATACTCCAGAAGAGGGGGGACAAGCATGCTTTAAGCAGTCTCTTTAGTAAGCTGCTCGGCCAATAAATCACAGTCTTTGGTTTGCTTTACCCACAACATTATCACTGTGATTGTTCCAATTTAATTTATTCATAATTTTAATCCCTAAGTATTTAGCTGAATTTACAGCCTTTAGATTTGTGTGGTTTATACTGTAACCAATATTTAGCATATTTCTTTTAGTATGCAGGAGTGACAAGTCAATAGTCGACAGGACACTGAAACACTCTCTTTGCGAATGAAGTTCTTTGGGGGAAAACGACAGTGTTTCATTTCTCATGTTAACATATGTTTGCAGTGTGTTCGTGCGGTATAATAAAAGTGATTATTTCCAGTATAAAGTCCACGCAAGCATTTTCTTTTATGTAGTTTAATTATCCCTACATAAGTGGTGACCCCGTAACTACAGTGGTGTGGCAGCAGACAAGTTTCTATATACATTTTTCATGCCATCTCATATCGACATGTCATCTGCACAGAATCTCTTCCATGACATCGATGGCTTCATCCAGAATATCAAGAATGAGCTCAACATGATGCAGCTAACCTCTCAGTTCACAGTGCCATGGATTCCTACATCTCATACCGAGTTTGTCCACGACGTTACATTTCCAACCACACTTCGTGTACCGGCAGTTCCTGTGCTGCCACAGAGGATATTGCCCCACACAACCAGCCTGCAGGACACACCAATATCAAACCAAATGTGCTCATGTTTTCATCACCCATGTCTGTGCCACTCCCACAAGCTTCAAACTTCCCGTTCACCGGCTCTTGCAGCCCACCCGTGTCGCAATTACAAATTCAGGCCCTGCCTTTCGTTCCTGAATGTTCGGAAATTTGATTCACTACTATGGAGAACATTTTTGTGCAGCAACAAACAGTCGCCGGCCGCGGTGGTCTAGCGGTTCTAGGCGCGCAGTCCGGAACCGCGCGACTGCTACGGTCACAGGTTCGAATCCTGCCTCGGGCATGGATGTGTGTGATGTCCTTAGGTTAGTTAGGTTTAATTAGTTCTAAGTTCTAGGCGACTGATGACCACAGAAGTTTAGTCGCATAGTGCTCAGAGCCATTTGAACTATTTGAACAAACAGTCGATGATTTTGAACATTTTACGCTAGTGATATGCAACCTGGACCGACGTGCTTTGTCAGTGTTATTGGATATAATTATGCAACCCACACCACAACAAGCTTACACCACCCTCAAGACAGCGTTTACTTCACATTGCACAAAACTTGTGGATCAATGGATAACACAGCTCCTGTACCACGAGAAACGCGGTGACAGGTCATCTTCAGACTTTTATCAGCATTTACATGCTATGGTGGACCCTTCCGTGTTCTCAGAAACATTACTTGTGCACATCTGGCAACAGCAAGTCACAGTGGCCACCGCAGCAACCACCTCAGCTAATGACTCCTGCTGAGCACTGCTGGAGCAGATTGACGTTGCACCTCCAGCTTTTGCTGCTGCCACAACCACACGACAAGTGCTGGACCCAACCAAAGTTTTCCGATCTCTCTGCACTGCCATTTGTCAACTGACCGCCCAGCTGCAGCAGTTAGAGCCAGGCGACATTGTGGCATCTGACACACACACACACACACACACACACACACACACACACACACAAACACGTCCTCGCCAGGCGACGCACCCACCGCATCACGTAAACAATGCCACCGGTTATTGCTGGTTCCACCAGCGTTTTGGCATGCAAGCTATGAAGTGTAAGGTGCCGTGCTTGCACCCAAACACGTCCCACAGCCTGCTTTAGGTGCAGCCAACTGTGACAACAAGCAACTACACCTAAACTCACAGATGCATGGAAGGAGGATACCCCCATTTCAGTGCAAGCCTACGTTGTGCGGATCGACTTCTCCCGCAGCTGTCAGGTACACAGCTTCACAAAGACTTTTTGTTCCTGATTGCTCTAGGGGATGGATGTTTTTGGTTGATACCAGCTCAGATTTCAACACACTGCCTGTAAATTTCTTTCCTTCAGACAAGCATGATGAAGAGACCACTTTGAAAGCAGTCAATGATTCAGTCACCCACATATATGGACAGAAAACACTGACAGTGGACATTGGGCTACCAGAAAAATGCAACTGGAACTTCGTTATGGCTGATATTGACCAACCTATACTAGGCGCTATTTTCCTGGCAAAAAATGCATTGTCCATGGATTTACACAAGACACTCCTCATCCAGTCTACCAATGGATGGGTTATACCGGGAATACAAGGGCGTCTGACCTCTCATGCATGCCCAAGAGTAGATGACCTCAGCGTGCACACCTGGGTGAACACCATAGCGACGAAGGAGCCTGCCCTGCAGATGCCCCAAATGACATCAAAACAGTTGATGGCACTACAACAGGCTCCCACTGTTTGAACCGCAAAGGCAACAACCAAGCCAGGACATTGAACAAGAAAGATTAGGGTGAAGCATGAGTTGGGGCACACACACAATGGATATCTTCTTCCAGGTAAACTGACCAAGGTTTCCATTGAACGGGTAAAACCCGCTTGGACAATGAAAGCACTGACTGCAATCTCACAAACAACTTCGACACATCTCGCAACGAACCCACACCCTTCACAGAGCCAGACATCTGTGACCCTCTGAAGCTCCACACCATGGGACCTAATGCATCAGCAGAATCATCGATCAGCACCGCACTATCTGCACTTGAGCAGGCTGACAGGTGAAGTTTAAGTGCCCCACCATACCTGGTGCTCCGCACTTAAGGGGTGGGGGCTGGGTGGGAGTGACAAGTTGATAGTCGATAGGAAACTGCAACAATCTCTTTGCGAATAAGGTTCTTTGGGGGAAAACGACAGTGTTTCATTTCCCACATTAACATATGTTTGCATTGTGTTCGTGTGGTATAATAAAAGTGATCATTTCCAGTATAAAATCCATGCAAGCATTTTATTATATGTAGTGTAATTACCCCTACAAGTACTCATGTGGATGACTTCATACTTTTCATTATTTAGAGTGAATTGCTACTTTTCACACCATAAAGATATCTTGTCTAAAACGTTTTGCAATTAGTTTTGATCACCTGATGACTTAACAAGATAGTAATTGACTGCATCATTTGCAAACAATCGAAGTGGACTGTTCAGATTGTCTCTCATGTCATTTATGCAGATCAGTAACAGCAGAGGGCCTGTGAGACTTACTTGGGGAATGCCAGATATTACTGCTGTTTTACTTAATGACCTTCCATTAATTACTAAAAACTGTGACCTTTCTGGCAGGAAATCATGAATCCAGTCACACAAGTGAGATGATGCTCTATAGGCACACAATTTGATTTAGAAGATGCTTGTGAGGAGTGGTGTCAAAAGCCTTCTGGAAACCCACAAATATGGAATCAATTTGACATTCCCTGTTGATATTACTTGTTACTTCATGAAAATAAAGAACTCATTGTGCTTCACAAGAATGAATCCATGCTGACTGTGTTTCAACAGATCATTTTCCTTGAGACAATTCATAATGTTCCAAAATCGTACTGAAAATCAATGTTAGTGAAATGGGTCTGTAATTCAGTGGATTACTCCTATTTCTTTTTTGGGTATTGGTGTGACTTGTGCAACTTTCCAGTCTTTAGGTATGTAACTTTCAAAGAGCAAGGGGGTGTATATATTGTTAAGTATGGAGCTATTGTATCGGCATATTCTGAAAGGAACCTTAGTGATGTAAATTCTGGTCCAGAGGCCTTGCCCTTATTAAGTAAGTTAAGCTGCTTCGCTACACCAATGATATCTACTTCTGCGTTACTCTTGTTGGCAGTTGTCCGAGATTCAAATTCTGGAATTTTTACTTCATCTTCTTTGATGAAGGAGTTTTGGAAAACTGTGTTTAGTAACTCTGCTTTAGTGACGTTGTTGCTCAGTGAAGGTATTGAATCTATCTTGCTGCTGGTGTCCTTTACATATGACCAGAATCTCTTCGAATTTTCTGCCAGATTTCAAGACAGAGTTTCACTGTGGAAACTATTAAAAGCATCTTGCATTGAAGTTCATCCTAAGGAAAACTTTAACAATCTTGAGAATTTTGCAGATTTTTAAATTTGACATGCTTTTTTCGTTGCTTCTGCAACAGTGTTCTGACCCATTTTGTGTAGCATGGGAATCAGTACCATCTCTTATTAATTTATGTGGTGTATATCTCTCAATTGCCAATGGCCTTCCCACAATGGTAACACCGGTTCATGTCAGATCATCAAAGCTAAGCATGTTGGGCTTGGCTAGCACTTGGATAGGTCACCATCGGAGTGTGCTGAGTGCTGTTGGCCAGTTGGGTGCAGTCAGATCTTGTGAGGCCAATTCAGGAGCTGCTTGATTAAGGAGTGGTGGCACTGATCACGAAAACTGACAATGGATGGGAGAGCAGTGTGCTGAACACATGCCCCTCTGTATCCACATCCACCAGCCTTTCTCGAATTCAAACTGCAACTGGTCTACACTAACATACTCAGATGAGAAGGGGAGGAAACTGTCACTTAGAAAGGCATCAAGTGAATTTTTATCTGCTACTTTAAATAAATGTAGTTTGTGTTTATTTTTGGTTGGTTTGGATGTTACAGTATTCAGTCTTGCTACAGTTGCCTTATGGTCACTAATCCCTGTATTCATCATGATGTTCCCTCTTTGCTCAGGATTATTTGTTTCTAAGAGGTCAAGTATGTTTTTGCAGTCATTTACACTTTGTATGGGCTCCTGAACTAATTGTTCAAAATAATTTTCTGAGAAAACATGCAGTACAATTACAATTTATGCCTATCATTTGAGCTTCAGTGCTTTCTATTATCAGTTGGATCTCTGATTGTTTCCCAAAACAGCTACAACAATGTACAACTACAATACGGATTGTTGCTAGGTCTACATTCCTGTGCTTGTCTTGTCCGCTTTTAGACTGCTGCCCTTTCTGTAGCTTCCTGAGACCTTTAAATTAAAAAAAGTATATATAAAAAGGAATTTATGTATCACATGCATGAAAAATGTGGCAGATAGTTCCACATAAGCTATTGCTACAAATAGTTCCACATAAGCTATTGCTAACATTAATACCTAAAAGAAATGGACTAATGTTCATCATTTTATAAGAGATGCTAATCATGCAGTCTTCAGCTGCATGATTATAGTTAGTACACCTGTTAAACTCTCCCTTCTCCAGCACAGACATTTCATCCCTTGAATACTTAGTACACAGTAAACAATTGCATCATTCCTCTCAGGAAGCCTGGCACAGACTAAAGCTCCCTCACAAGTCTAGGAGGGGTGGAATTGTGGCAGTGGTGTGGGAGGGGGGGGGGGGGGGGGAGGGAGGAAGGGTGGTGGTGTTGGGTGACGTAGTAGGAGTGAGTGGAGTCAGGTGGCCCAATTGCCCTATTTCTCACCAAATATTTGAATTTCCCGCCATTTTTTAATTTACTGCCAAAAATTTGAATTTCCCATTCAGGAATTTCTCAGAGGAGTTGTGGGGGAAGCGACACATGCCAGCTAGAGATAACCCATGACATCATCAAGGACAGAGGTATCTAAATGATCAATCTGCATAATAAATTTGAAATCATAAGTGTGCCAGAACACACATTGTCCTACTACTGTCAATTGCTGTATGTGTAATATGGCAGGAAATTCATATTTTGGCGGGAATTTAAAAAAATTGCTTAGTTGCATTAGTGATGCCAGAGCCGAAGTTCTGAAGCATGGGCACTATCACATTAACACCAGAGACAAAAGATGTTAGATAGGTGTCTGCTGACCTCACTCACAAGTTCTCCTCAAAATATTATTCACTGAGAGGTGTATGGGCACTCGATACTACTTCTCCTAACTCTAAGTTTGAATCTCCCCACCTGAATCTTTATTTAGCACTACAATGAGGAGGGAAACGGTCCTCCGGACACATTGCCGCCCCTGGGAGCAGTCTGCATGCACCAGCTGCCTAAGGAGCACTAGGTCTACCAGTGAACATGCCATGTCATTGAAAGAAACCTCTGTATTGTAGGCAAAGTGCTGTGATATGACGCCATAGTCTGGGTGGTAATGTACCACAGGCTACAGGTATTAGAAGTGAAGTGCTCACACAAAGTGGACTACAGAAGCTATCCTTCGCAATGCTAGTATGATGTTATAACAGCATTGCAACCACATCCCGCAAGATATGAGTTAAAATGATGGGAAACTAGAAAATTGCAGCAAGCACATTCATACTTTATCCCAAATAACAGGGAATCAAAAGTCACGTAAGTTGAAAATAAGCTATAACTCTCACATATGTTCTTCTTGGAAACGGAAAAATCAAGAGATGCACATTCATCTTCCTGGCAGTGGACACTTGTGCAGTGGCTCAGTGGCCAAAAGTTAGATTAAGGTACTATGATTGTCGATTCACCACAAAAAATTTGTTTTGAATGGCTGGTGGCTATTTCACTGGCATTGACATAACCATCCACCACAGAGCCATCAAACATGTGAACATATACATATCAGGCATTGTGCAACAATATTTGAGAATGAAACATGCTTATAAAGAGAGAATCAAAAAGGGCTATAGAGCTTTGGAATTATATAGAAATTTATTTGAGATAACTTACGGAATGGGTAGATGTGTCATTTTGTAGTGAACAACCTTAAGTTTGGTTGGCTGGTTGGTTGATTTGGTGGAGGGGACCCATTGGGTTAGGGAAGGATGTGGTAGGAAGTCAGCCATGCCTTTCAAAGAAAGCATCCAGGTATTTGCCTGAAGTGATCTAGGGAAATCACAGAAAACTTAAATCAGGATGTGCGGATGCAGTTTTGAACTGTCGCCCTCCTGAATGTGAGTCCAGTGTGCTAACCACTATGCCACCTTGCTTGGTACTTTAAGTTTGATTCACATAGTGCATCAGTACCCCATTATGCCAGCAGGAGCGCCAGTGTAGTGCACAGTTAAAATGGCTACTTTCACTGATGTGGAGCATAGACATTCCTGAACAGCAATGAGACAACATTTCATATCAGTCGCATGGCGAACACCTACAATTGCAGAATATGGGGCAGTGAAAATCCACAAGCAATTGTGGAACACTTATGTGACAGCCTCAAAGTTAATGTGTTTTGTGGCCTTAGCAAAATGAAAGTGTATGGCCCTTTCTTCTTCATGGAGAAAACTGTCACTGGTATTGGCTCAAAAATGGCTCTGAGCACTATGCGACTTAACTGCTGAGGTCATCAGTCGCCTAGAACTTAGAACTAATTAAACCTAACTAACCTAAGGACATCACACACATCCATGCCCGAGGCAGGATTCGAACCTGCGACCGCAGCGGTCACGCGGTTCCAAACTGAAGCGCTAGAACCGCAAGGCCACACCGGCCGGCTGTCACTGGTATTGGGTATCTGGATGTGCTTGAAAACTTTTTAATTCCACAGATTTATGAGGATGACTGAGATTGGAGGGTTTACTGCCAGCCAAATGGTGCAACACCTTATTCCCTCACAGAAGTTTCAGGTTTCATCAATAATGCCTTCCCAGGTTGGTGGACTGGCTGTGAAGGACCAATCGCATGGCCACCTTACTCCCCAGACTTGGCACCATTGGATTTCTTTCTCTGAGTTTGCATTAAAGATCATGTGTATGTTCCTCCCTTACCAAAACATTTAGCTGACATGAAGAATTGAATCTACACTGCCATTGTAAAAGTTAACCTGATTTGTTGCAATGAATGTGGGAAGAAATTGATTACTGATGGGATATTTTTTGTATCGCAAATTGTAGTCACATTGAACCAAAATGTCACTTGACGCTTTTATGTGAAACTTTGAGGTTGTTTGTTTCAAAACCACAGATCTACTAATTCTATATGTTATCTCAATAAATTTCTATATCATTCCACTGTATATTTCGAACTTTGTTCAAAAGTTGACTTATATGAATTTCCATTGTCTCATTGAGCAAGTGCTCGCAAAAGTGGGTCTTAATTGCCCCCCCCCCCCCCTGTCTGTCATTGCTCAATGAAGATAGAGAAAATTCAAAATTTAAAAACACACTCTTCCTCCTCCACTTTTATTTAATGTAGAAATTTTGCATATAATCAATAAGGGCTACAAAATGAACTCCTTAAAAGAGTTCAAAACAGAGAAACACTCCTATTTAAATTCCAAATATTTGTTGAATGACCAGCTTGCTTTGAACAAAAAAGGTACATTTCACAGCTCATGCTAATAAATGTGTGTGGTGGAACTGTATCTCATTTAATAAAAGTCCAGTCAGTCTTCCAAAGCACCAGAGGCGAGATGCTCCTCTGCTCCAATGCAAACATCCATGTGTGCAATTGACGAAATGTTGGTGATGAGCAGGGACGAATTTAATAAGTGTACTACTTGGAAGCACACAGCTGAAGATGGTATCCAGAGCCTCCTACACAATGAGTGGAAAAGAAAGGTATTAGATGAGCATGGGGTGAATACTTTTAGACAAATAATGGCAATGTAGTGGGATGGAGTGAAGATGCATTTCAGAACTCATGCAGATAAATACTTGTGCTTTAATTTAATTAATTAATTGATCAACTAATAATTCCCACCCCCTGATGACATCATGAGTTTTTTCCCATCCAGCGTGTGTCCCTTCTCCTACCACTCCATTATCCTCCTCCCTCACCCCACCCCTGGAAATGATGGGAAATTAAAATTTGGTGGGAAATTCAAAAAATGCTGGGAAATTCAAATTGAACAGTGGGAATATCAAATCTTGTGTGTTCACCTTAAGATTTAGAGACTAACTCACCTAGCTCACAACACTATCACCAGAGGGCGCTGCTGGCCCTACTTCACTCCACTCACCTCCCCTCCCCTCTCCTCCTTCATCTGAAAATTGGTGGGATAAGGACGCAGTCTCTGCTGGGCTGCTGGATAGGATGGATGAAAGTCTTTATTTTGTATGCAATGTGGTACTTGTTGATCTAAAAATGAATAGCTGCTGCTGGGAGGAAGATAAGGATGGGTAATAACTATATTAGAACAGCGACCCACTGTCCCCCAGAGGTGGGGAGGGGGGGCGGTCTGGCAGCAATGTAATATGCTGCTCTACAGCCTACAGAAAAGTTAAAAAACATAATGAGAATAGAAACAAACAAGAAAAAAACAGACAATAAAACAATGACATTGTAAAAAAAACTGTAAAATGGCGTTAAGTTGTGGAATTTAAAATATAAAAGTAGACAGGCACAATTAAAAAACACATGGCGACAGTCTGGTTTCTGTTCGCACAAGATAAAAAACATAACTAGCGACAGTATGGCGACTGTTCGTAACACTAACAGGTGACGCACAAAACTGAACACTCACTTACAACACCACTATACTGGTGACACGGCGGCAGATGGGGGGTGGGGGGAGGATCCGGATCTACGATGGGGAGAAGGGGGGCAGTCGATGGAGGGAGAGGAAATAGAAAAGGGGGGGGGGGCTGGGTGGATGTGAGAAGGAGTGGGAAAAGCAGTGGAGGGGAGAGCAGAAAGGACTCGGGGGAGAGAAGGGAGGCAGAGAGAGGGTAGGCGGGGGAAAAACAGGATGGAAAGGGGGGGGGGGGAGAGGGAGTCCAGGGAAAGGACAGAGGAAAGGAGGGGGAGGTGAGGATCAGAGTTGTTAGGAGGGATAAATGGAGGGAGAGAGGGCATCATCCTGGAGCAGCACTGTGCTTGTAACATCTTGCCCCTGTATACAGGACTCCTGTAGCAACCCCTTTTCCCCGTCATAGGTCCGGATCCTCCTCCCCCCCCCTCCCGCCGCCCCCCCCCCCCCTCCACCATCTGACGCCCTGTCATCTGTATAGTTCTGTTATAAGTGAGTGTTCAGTGTTGTGCGTCCCCTGTTAGTGTTACGAACAGCTGCCATACTTATACGTATTTGCAAGTTGAAAGTCACATCCTATCCAACAGAAACACGGGAAATATAACATATAATATTTTTTACGAAAAAGGAAACTGACCAGCCACCTCAAGTGTAGTACAGCGCCATACACCGAGTGTATTGTGTACCTGAAGAGCCATCCAGGTGAGAAACCACTGGATGCTGGCGGCCAGACTAATCTGCAACTTACTGTTGCTGCCCGACTCACTTGTGACCCCACCACCAACTGCAGTACAATGCAAGTGAAGCACGAGCAGCTGGGACGCATTTAACAAATCCATCACTGACATAGACTCCTCAGTTTAAAAAATCCGAAACGGTAATATTGTTTTGTCAATACACCTCGAATTTCTCGCGAGGAATGTAGCTCCCTCCCTTCTACACAAATTATTTTCAGATATAGAAAAAATCGGACCGTACGTTTTCACATCACGCAAGTAACGTTACTTAAGTATTCTCTCATCTGTTATCTGACATGTCCTGCATCACAGGATTAGAATATTAAACTCGTTTTTGGAGTGATAAGAGCATGGTCTACCTCTGTCACAGGATGTCTCCTCACTTTTGAACTCTCATAAAGCAAACAAATGTCTCGTTACATATGAAGTCTGTCAAAGTAACAGCACATAAAAGTTGCAAATACCAGGTTTATACTATATATCACTTTATAAATTCGATAACATAGCTGATTTTATTACGATGATAATCTTTCCGTGTGTAGATGAGAGATTGAAATTCGTTAAGATCTCACAGCAGCGAAAAAAATCTTATTACCACTCGAATTCTTGAATAATCTACATGGTATTCCCACACTCGCTCCCAACCACCCGGTGGCACATCATTGTTATCGAGTTGATATGTTAATTAATTAAATTGATCACGAAAGCCCCCTGGTGTGATAAGTATTTTTTTTCTTGCAGTTTGATTTCACTCGCCTGGTAACCGTTATAGACGCTTCTGTGACGTCTGTAGGCTTCCCAAAGGCCAGGTCATCACTTCCTCTGATATCCAATAGGTGATAATCTGCCGGCCGCTGGTGGCCGAGCGGTTCTAGGCGTTTCAGTCTGGAACCTCGCGATCGCGATAGCTCATTTTATTACGATGATAATCTCTCCGTGTGTAGATGAGATATTGAAATTCGTTAAGATCTCACAGCAGCGAAAAAAATCTTATTACCACTCGAATTCTTGAATAATCTACATGGTAT
This sequence comes from Schistocerca serialis cubense, assembly GCF_023864345.2. NCBI lineage: Eukaryota > Metazoa > Arthropoda > Insecta > Orthoptera > Acrididae > Schistocerca > Schistocerca serialis. The sequence goes on along the minus strand of NC_064640.1, from coordinate 302,849,665 downwards.
TCCCACCCTCGTTTCCATCCACCTGGTGGCACATCATTGTTATCGAGTTGATATGTTAATTAATTAAATTGATCACGAAAGCCCCCTGGTGTGATAAGTAATTTTTTCTTGCAGTTTGATTTCACTCGCCTGGTAACCGTTATAGATGCTTCTGTGACGTCTGGAGGCTTCCCAAAGTCCAGGTCGTCACTTCCTCTGATATCCAATAGGTGACAATCGGCCGGCCACTGGTGGCCGAGCGGTTCTAGGCGTTTCAGTCTGGAACCTCGCGATCGCTACGGTCGCAGGTTCGAATCCTGCCTCGGTCATGGATGTGTGTGATGTCCTTAGGTTAGTTAGGTTTACGTAGTTCTAAGTTCTAGGGGACTGATGACCTGAGATGTTAAGTCCCATAGTGCTCAGAGCCATTTGAACCATTTGGTGATAATCGTCGTGAAATAGCTAAAGATATCAAATGCTGCGTTCTATCTCTTGGTTGTCTTATTGTGCTGGTAGAAGTAAGTTACTTAGAATTCTGGTACACTGCTCCCAAACTAATCCTGCTGAGAGCTGTCAGTCTATGAGGGTTATAGGATGTCTCACATGCTTCTCCACCCCCACTGCTCGATTCTATGACAACAGCTGCCACGAGGTTGCAAACCTCCGCCTGTGTATCAGGGCTGTACCACTCCGAGCCGACAACCCGCTGCTCGCTGTGCTGGACGTCTGTTGATGATTCCATATTCGCAAAAGTTGTCCTATCCTTCTCAAAAGGACTGGGCGTTTAAATGCCGTTGGGTAAACACCAGGGTGTTGAACAATATGCTTCCCCACATCCCTCCTGCAAACTGAAACATTCTGAGATGTGTTTTCGAAATATCCTGGAAAGGCTGACGCAGTGAGCAAATACCAGAATACCTGTCTACTCACTGCCACATCCCAAACGAGTACAAGTCTGCGGAACTAGTTTTCCCTGAGAATACATCCGTATTGAAGCGTTCCTAATGGCTCCTGCAAAATTAGTGAGCAGATCCTTCGATAACTAAAATGGGAATCCCTGGAGGGAAGATGTTCTCTTCGAGGAAGACTATTGAGAACCGACATTTGAAGCTGACTGCAGAAGAACTCTACAGCTGCCAACATACATTTCGCATAATAACCACAAAGATAAGATAATGCTCATAGGGGACATATAGGTAGTCTTTTACCTTCCCTCTATTTGTGAGTGGAATAGGAAATGGAATGACTAATAGTGGTACAATGTACCCTCCACCTCATACCATACGATAGCTTGCAATCTAAACATATAAATGTAAATGTAAATTTAGTCTACCTTTTAAGATGTCACTCCATCCATTTATAGGTACACAAAACTTGTGGAAGAATGTTGTCTCTTACTTATCGAGAAAATAAGAGACGTAACTCTTGCTGCTAATTGTCTATCTGTAGAAACCTTCGTATTAGCTCCTAATTTTCTCACTGCAGTCACCTTGCGAGACATATGTGAGAGGCTGTAATATGCTTGCCCACAATACTTGCAAGGGAACCTCCCCGTCGCACCCCCCTCAGATTTAGTTATAATTTGGCACAGTGGATAGGCCTTGAAAAACTGAACACAGTTCAATCGAGAAAATAGGAAGAAGTTGTGTGGAACTATGAAAAAATAAGCAAAATATACAAACTGAGTAGTCCATGGGAACATAGGCAACCTCAAGGATATGTGGGCACAGGAGCGCCGTGGTCCCGTGGTTAGCGTGAGCAGCTGCAGAACAAGAGGTCCTTGATTCAAGTGTTCCTTCCAGTAAAAAGTTTAAATTTTAATTTTCAAACAATTATCAGAGTTCAGGCACTCACACATAATCAATTTAGCTCTCCAAAATTCCAGGACATGTTCAGATTTGCTTGGACATATGCAGGATTTGACGGTCTACACACGGAAAAATTTGAAAACGTTAAAAACATATGTTTTGACAGAGCACAGAGAAAACTGTGCGACTGTGAAACTGTTGCATTCATTTGTTGCAGTTTATGTGACAAACTCTTATTTTCTCATAACTTTTTTGGGAGTGATTATCACATCCACAAGAAAACCTAAATCGGGCAAGGTAGAAGAATCTCTTTACCCATTCGCCAAGTGTGCAAGTTAGGTGGGTCGACAACATATTCCTGTCATGTGACGCACATGCCTTCACCAGTGTCGTATAGAATATATCAGACGTGTTTTCCTGGATCAAATGTTTTCAGTTCCCGTTGGAGAGGCACGTCCTTTCGTCTACTAATCGCACGGTTTTGCGGTGCGGTCGCAAAACACAGACACTAAACTTATTACAGTGAACAGAGACATCAATGAACGAACGGACAGATCATAACTTTGCAAAAGTAAAGTAAGTAAACTTTTCGCTCGAGGGTGGAACCAAGGACCTCTTGCTCCGCAGATGTTCACGCTAACCACAGGACCACGGAGCTCCTGTGCCAATATCGTCCTTGATGTTGCCCATGAACTTCTCAGTTTGTATATTTTGCGTATTTTTCATAGTTTCACGCAACTTCGTCCTGTTTTCTCGACTGATCGGCGTTCAGTTTTTCAAGGCCTATCCACTGTGCCAAATTATAACTAAATCTGAGGGAGGTGCGATGGGGAGGTTCCCTTGTTAGAAGAAAACGGCATAGAGCTCATCTCTTAACGCCCCTTTCGTCAGAATATCACTTACCTGTTGTAATCTCATTAATCTTACAGACTTCGGTATACAACATTTGAATCTAGTTGATTTTGGTAAGTAAAAGATGTCCCCCACTAAGTTGCAGACCCATGCTGATTCTCTCGAAATCCCATTACATTCCGCAGAACTGTTCCGTTATAGAAGGCTGACAGGTAGAGAGCTGTCACGACGAGAAAAATAGCACACTAATGTACAGGAGGAAATTCGCAACCATGGAGAGTATATGTGGATTGCATACAGAAGTCCAAAAGCATAACAGCTACAATTCATCAATAGCGAATGACGGTCTATGAATCAATCCGTACATGTCCTAATCTCCTTTATCATGTTTCTATGATTACCACTCCAGAAATACGGCAGTGTGATGGTGACCAAGTCTTTGTCGACAGCATAGCATCTCTCTCTCCATCGTTATTTTTGTAATATCCAATGGAGTAAAACTATGAAGTGTAAAAGCTTTGCCAAGGTTACCTGGTAGAGAACTCATTAAGATTTTACCACATTTCTCTTTCATCCGATATAGTGGGGAAACAAATACCATCTGCATGTTGACATAGACTCATAGACCATATGTGATGATACCATTAAATATACATGTTGTCAGTCCGCTAGTGCAGGCGACCAGTGATCAAACTTGCTTTCATGAACCTGTGTAAAGTTTGGTCGCCTGTACTGGAGAAAGACTGTATCGATTATATCACAAAGAGAGAGTTTGTGTGTTGTTGTTTCATAAGCAGTTTGATACATTCTTTTCCAGCTGTAACACAACCAAGCAGTGTGTGACAACATCTTTGTACTCCGCCAAACATTTTCCAACACGACCTTGAGGTCTGTGTCAGATGCTAAACCAACAATAACACACTTCATCCATTGGCTCTCACAGAAAGCTGGACATCACATGGTGTAAACTATACTGCTTTCACTGCACATAGAATGATTTAAATAAGAGACACGGGCTGTGTTTCTTACTGAAAAAAATGTGGAAGACATTGCAACATATGGAAACTGGAGCGTTTCCAAACAGCTGTCTGAAGGTGATGACCCCTACATTTAATCAAATTTTCCACAGTGATAGCATAGCAGATGTCTCAATGTTCCGTTTCAAAGAGACCAAGACCATTCCTTATATTGCAGTCATGTACACGATCACTGTTTCGATGGAACGTGTTGCTAACACCAAGACTCTCTCCATCTCAAGTATGTGATATCAGTGAATCATTATGTTGTAATCAACAGTGCACTACTGCACGGATAGGATGGAAAAGACACCGTCAATGTACTGTAATAAGCACCACAGTTGATAGTTCGATCAATTTTAGCAAAATTACCAGCTCTTCTGTAATTTCAGTGCCAGCCAGTGGTGGTGGATGGAATTGGAAGCATTTTACATAAATCAACTGTGCTATCAGCTATGTAGTATTGTTCTCATGTCTGGGATCAGTACCAAGAAGGTATTAGCAAGAGAGAAATGATCGTAAAACATAACACACACACACACTCGTAATGATGGACGGCTCTGCACTTAAACATGTTATAACTATGTGATGTGCAACACCCTTAATACTGTAATGCAGGACATGGATGTCCAACATCTGACATACATCCATGCTGCAAATTTTCTATCCCACTCACCATGGTGACAAACTTTAAGATGATAAAACTACTTCCTTCTGCAGCAAAGAAAACCATAGACTCTTTGTTATGCATGCACAATATACTTTTCGTTGGTGTATAATACCAAGTGCTCAAATCCGATTACACTTCAGAAATTATGCTATGCTCACATCATTCCTATGAAATGATCGCCAGCAATGGAAAATTCTTCTTATGAGGAAACAGACAAATGCATAGCACTGGTATTTGACATGTGAAATTGCACTCCGTGCTGGAATAACTCTTTATACAGGACAACTGTCAAGAAAATGTACACGCACACTCATACACACACACACACACACACACACACACACACACACACACACGCACACACACAGGGTTTGCAGTAACTCACAAACCCCTGTCTGCGATTTAGAAAAAAAGCTAAAACATTTTACATACATCACTTATGCTAACAAATCTGAATTATTGTTCAGATATTTGGTGTCTACGCCAAGGAGGTATCGGAAAGAGAGAAATGATTGTGGAACATAAATGCATTCCAAGGGCTACATGATTCTCTCCTTAAACATACCATAATGCTAGAGCTGTCCAGTTTCCAACCAATCATTAGTCATGTAGAATGCAACGTTGTTAATATTCCAATGTAAGAAATATATTTCCAGCGCATGACATACATTCTACACGCAAGTTTTTCTACGATAAAGTACGGTGACAAACTGTAAGGTGATAAAACATCTACCTTGAATACCAAAGAAAACACCGGATTCTTTGTTACACAAACACTACATAGGTTTCTGACGTTGTATGATGCCTACTGTTTAGGGAGTTCAAGCTCAATTACGGTTCGGAAATTATGATATGTTCACAACCACCCTATAAAATGACTGTTGATAGCCGAAAATGCATACAAAGAAACAGTGAGATCTTACGAGGAAATAAATATCATGCAGTTTACCACCGTTCCTGCTAGCCTCCCTCTTGCACATAGAAGTCATGGTCCGATGTGAGGCTGTATTGCTCATGTGTGAGACAATATTGTCGTCTCTAGAATTCCTTCTCTTTCCACTATTAAGGTATTTAGGCCTATATGCAGCATCAGTTCACTCTCCTCCTCCAAAACAAGTAATATTATCGATTTCACTCAATATTACTGGTAATTTTTTTCTAATTGAAGTATGCCCACTCAACTTCCGTTATTTTACGAGGTTTTCACTATTTTACATACTTCATCGTATTTCCCTCAATGTTCATGTATTTACTTCAGTTTTACGTGATAATACCAGGTGTTCCCTCAATTTTACCAATTTTATGTCATTTTTCATATTTTCTTGACACCTTGCCATTTGTATACGCTCTTATTGCTAACATACCCACATGTTCATTGATTTTCTATGAAAATATTTGAGCGTCTTATATGCCAACCTACTAAACAGTCCTAAGATTTCCCCTCTCCTTGAAGATGCACATGCATGCATTTTGGACAGGATGATCATGAAAAGTATAATAACAGTCATTTCATACCTATAAGAGATTCAATGAGTGGTGCAGATGGTGGATGTATTAGAAAATCAAAGTCTGGAAACAATTGTGTGTACTGCTATGACCCATCAGAGAGCCTGTCTGCAGACTCATGTAGTGCTGCACTTGACAGATTCTTAAGTCTGGACACAGTTCTACATGTTCATTTGACTACCACCCTATCATGTAGGGGTCTGCAACAAGGATTTGGCATGTGTACAGAGTTGATTTCTATTGCTGCTCGGATATTTTTTCTGTAAGTATTTGCTCTTAGTGCTTACTATATGTGCTTCGATATTTCAGTTTGTACTGCAGCGGCAACACCGCTTAGTATAGGGAAAGTTAGTTTTGTGCGATATTTGGAGCACGAGTTACAGGCAGGTGCTAGCCAGATTGCAGTAAGTTACGCATACCAGCAGTTGCGAAGGCAAATAGAGGCCACAGGGGCCTAGAACTGCCGGAGAGGGCGTACACAGCAATTTCCATGGCGCAAGTCACAAGTAGAAGAGGGCCACTGGCCAACCTAAGTGTTATGCATACGTGATGCAAAGCAGCCCTCTTGGTAAAGCATTGGCACACAGCCAAGTATAAATAAGTGCCATTTTCTAATGAGATTCATTCAAGTGTGGCAGCTCTCCTGGATGGCGGGGCGTATCACACCACCGGGCTACATACAGCAACAGATGGGGCGCCAGTGTCCCAGTCCACGCCGGGTCGTTGGTTCGACACTCTGAGACCGACGCGGGATCCGCAGCAAGCCAGGCGGGCCACCCTTCAGCTCACTACTGCGGGCAGTTGTCTCCGCTCCCAACACACGCTGGACACTTCCCGAGGCAAGGGCAGCAGATTCGGACGCCAGATCACGGGTGATCATTGCCGCCGCGTTCTCAGCTACGCCAGCGAGGAAGAAGCAGCAGCGGGGCCGGCCTATAGCTCCCGGCGGAGCAGCGCTGAATCAATGGGGAAGAAGACTGCTGAGCTGGCTGTCGGCACCTCCTGGCAATCAGCCATTACATTTAGTGTCATAATAGCGGACGTCGTCTGTCCAGTATGACGTTCGAGCCCACCACCTGCATTATGGTCACAAGATGTGGTGAGTGCTGCAAAAAATTGTTCTGTTTGAGATTGGACGTTTTTTTTCTTTTTTTTTTTTTCGAGTATGGTTCCTGGCAAGCCACATTGTACATGTTATCGTGGGCATAGTATTTTTTGTTGTCACAGTAAGTGTTAGTGTATTTGAGGCAGTAAGATTTTTGTTTGGTGGCATTTGATTACTTTTGTATATGTTTATGAATGATGATACTGAGTATGACGATATGGAGCTGTAGGAAATCAGATTATTCTTATACATAATCGATTTGTTTCGGGACTAACTGGGAACGAAAGCAACGTAGTGGCAGAGTCAATGAGGCAAGGTGTGTGGGAACCACAAGTGGCGCGGATTTTGTTGGAAAAAGTAGCACAGTTGACAGCAGACAATACGCAGTTGAGAAATGAATTAACATCTAGAAGTGAGCGGGAAACCGCATCTGATCAGTCGTTTATGCCTAGGGTGAAGGAGATTGATGCAGCCGCGGCAAGTTTGATTATTCTGTTTTCTGGCAAGGCATCTGAGGATGTGCGTTCGTTTGTGGAGGACTTGGAGACTTCAATGGTGATGAATGGTTGGTCTGACGAGCAGTTGTTACATATAGCCTAGATTAGATTAACAGGTGAAGCGAAAACATATGTAAGGTGTTCTGAGACCTTAAGGAAGGCAGGACAGTTTAAACAGTTCAAAAAAGGGCTTTTACAAAAATACAAGAAACAAAATAGCGCTCGGTACTTTAGGGAGATGGTAAGTACAATTACTAAGAGACAGGGGGAGACAGTGGAGAAATTTGCGGACAGGATAAGGGAAATTAATGAGTATACTTACGAGTTGGGTCAGAGCGATGAAGTGAATAGCGTTCTGTTGCAGGAGGCTGAGCAAAGAGCACATGATGTATTTTTGAGAGGGTTACTGGCGCATATGTCACGGAAAGTGCGTGAAGGGACTCCGAAAGATTTGTATTTGGCCATTCAGCTGGCAATTCAATCTGAGGAAATAGACGTGGCAACAGGGGCACGCGAGAGGCAAACAGTGTTTACGGCAGGTGTGAAATGTTTTAAGTGCGGTCGTACGGGACATGTGCAGAGGCAACGTACCCAGTCGCCAAGGAATAGAGGAAGAGGTGGAAATCAGCAGCGTGCAGGATGGAGAAGTGGAGATAGGAGAGGTGGACAATCGTTAAACGACAGAGGGGGCCCAAGACCCACGTAAAGGGGCTCCCGTTTAATTTCAATGCTACGAATACGTATGCGGCGGTGGAATGTTCAGTGGTTGGATCCATAGGAACTAAAACGTTTAAGATTTTGTTGGACACAGGGGCACTAGTGTCAGTGACTACTAAAAATATAATGGGACGAAGGAAGCTAGACCCACCACGTTATAGGTTGCGTGGAGTGGGGGATGAGGAGGTCACACCTCTGGGGTCAGTGACAGTTGACTTTCGAATAGGGAAAGTCCGATTTAATGCTTGCATGGAGGTAGTACCATGGGTAAGTGAGGGCTACGACATGATCCTAGGAGTAGATTTCTTGCATCAACATCATGGCAAAATTGACCTTGGATAATGAACTGTGGAACTTGGTGGAATGTTATTTCCGCTAGGGGAAACTGTTGTCAATGCAGAGCTGTCGCGAGGGGCATTCAACGTAATGAACAAACCAATTGAACCTCGTACATTAGCATTCAGGCTTAATTCGCATGAGTGTGTGTCTAGTGGCACTGGGAAATCGCTTTGGGTAAGTGTGGAGTCGAATCTACCTGCGGCTACAGTATGTGTTACTGAACCATTGGAGGTTAATGAAGATTTGGGTTCACTGGGTTGTTTTGTGAAACGTAGTGTTGTACGCATACAGGAGGGGAACGACGGGCGAGTAGTTCCCGTGAACGTCGATAATTTTAGCGCTGTAGACGCGAATTTGAGGAAATGAGTTTTAGTAGCAAAGTAAGATGTGCCAGATGACGAAGACTGGTGTTCGGGAGGTAGGCGAAGCGATCAACCACTAACTGGCGATAGAACTGCATTGCGTGACAAAATTATCTGAAAGGACGAGAAGGAGAGCATATGGAAGAATTATTGTGGGAATTTAAGGATTTGTTTTTCCACCAGGGCCGTTACCAGCAACTCCGTTAGTACAACATAGGATACCAACAGCGAATGAAGCACCTGTTTACTGTAAATCATAGAGAATACCAAGGTATTTGCAGCCGTTTGTGGAGGATTTCATTGATCAGCAGCTTGCGGATGGTATTATAGAGCATAGTAATAGTTGCTGGAGAGCGGGCATTGTCATTGTGCCTCAAGCGTCTACGGATGTAACTAAGAAATACAGGTTCTGTTGTGACTAACGATACCTCAATAATAAGACAGTAACCTACGCATACACCATTCCAAACATATCTGAGACTTAGGATCACTTAGGACAGTGCCATTAGTTTTCTACGATGGATTTGACAAGTGGTTATCATCAGTTAGAGGTGGCTCCAGAGGATCGTCAGGGGTTGTCAGGTTCGGTAGATGCTGCAATGGATTACCTTAGACCAGACATTTCAAGTAACTTCCATAATATGAATTTGACCCTGACTACCCCAACAGAAATAATGTCCATCATAAAATCTTCAAAATCAAAAACATCTAGTGGGTATGATGAAATATCAACAAAGTTAATTAAAGAATGTGATTCTGAGCTAAGTAACATATTAAGCTATCTGTGTAACCAGTCGTTTATCAGTGGAATATTTCCTGAATGGCTGAAATATGCTGAAGTTAAGCCACTGTTTAAGAAGGGAGATAAAGAAATAGCATCAAATTTCCATCCAATTTCACTGTTGCCAGCATTCTCAAAAACTTTCGAAAAAGTAATGTACAGTCGTCTTTATAACCATCTTATCTCAAATAACATACTGTCAAAGTCACAGTTTGGATTTCTAAAAGGTTCTGATATTGAGAAGGCTATCTACACTTACAGTGAAAATGTGCTTAATTCATTAGACAAAAAATTGCAGGCGACTGGTATATTTTGTGATCTGTCAAAGGCATTTGACTGTGTAAATCACAATATCCTTTTAAGTAAACTAGAATATTATAGTGTAACAGGAAATGCTGCAAAATGGTTCAAATCTTATATCTCTGGCAGGAAACAAAGGGTGTTATTAGGAAAGAGACATGTATCAAGCTATCAGGCATCATCCAACTGGGAACTAATTACATGTGGGGTCCCACAAGGTTCCATTTTGGGGCCCTTACTTTTTCTTGTGTATATCAATGACCTTTCATCGGTAACATTACCAGATGCCAAGTTTGTTTTGTTTGCCAATGATACAAACATTGCAATAAATAGCAAATCAAGTGTAGTCTTAGAAAGATCAGCCAATAAAATATTTGTGGACATTAATCACTGATTCCTAGCCAATTCTTTGTCCCTAAACTTTGAAAAAACACACTACATGCAATTCAGAACTTGTAAGGGATGTCCCAAGAGTATATGTCTAACATACGATGACAAGCATACACAGACATCCTCATTTGGGTCCTAAATGTATACATGAAGGGCTCCACCTCAGAGTTAGAAGCCAGGTGAAGTGGGGATATAGTCAGATGCTGGATACCATTGTGGATCCAAAAGTCCTCAAACTTCCTTGACACAAATGCCCTCCCATTATTGGACAAGAGGGTCCCAGGGGATTCCTCGGTGGCAAAAAAAATAAAACACATGATCAGCTGCAGTAGACGATGTAGAGGACAGCTTAGCTTCATATGGTAAATTGGACAATGCGTTAACCACCAACCACCACAAGCTGCACAAAAATGGACCACTGAAACTGATGTGCACCCTATCTCAATGGTGCTCTGGGACTGACCAAGGAGAGACCTGGTGCAGCAGTGTAGCCTAGTTCTGTGTACAGGCCCCACAACCAAAACCCAGATGTTCAGTGTCAAGCTTGATCACCAGCCAGCACACACAACTTAGCACCAATGCATTCATACAAGTCATACCCAAGTGCAATGCATCCATGCAGCCAGTAGAATAGATGAGCATGCAATGCCAGGGGGACAACTGCTAGACAGCATAGCTCTTTTGTGGAAAGCATGAGCACCTAATGGAGAATGCTGAGCCAGTCATACTTGAGAAAAATGTACATCATGCTTGATCCACACCCAAAGAGATGCTCCAGTGATGTTTTGGTGGCAACAATGGCTAAAGGTCAATGCCCTAGTCTGAACATTAGGATCAGGAGCTCACCGGACAATCGTGTCCCAAATTAGTGAGTCTGCATAAGAGATAGCATACATTTGGACACTCAAAACATCATTTGCATAAGAGGTGCTGCAGATCAGCCATCCAGGCCACACACAACTGCTCAAGGCACTTGTTGTGTTGGTTAAACTGCAACCACACCGCCACCACCACCACCACCACCACCACCACCACCACCACATGGGTTTGATGACCAAAATTCTGCATAAGTAACTGACAAAGCTCGTTAAGAGATTTTCTCAGGCTTGGAGCAGAGCTTAAAATTCTGGACAACTTCATAGAAACCCACATTGCTGGACAAGAAGGCTGCCTTATCAATAGCCTTATCAACTAGATAAATGATACCCCTTATGTGTAAGTGCAGCAAGAAGTGGGGGAAGGTAATTCTCCCACCTTTTCATAGTCTCACTGAAACCAGAAAAAATAATCGGGGCGGTGAAGAAAAATGCCCAGTGTGTGCCTGGTCCCCTCCAGCTAGGCAAGGATGTGAACCAAGTCTGTGTTCTGGTCTATCAGTGTCAGCTGCAGCTGAAAAGCTGAGCCCACATTGTGGCCCAGTGTTACACTATGAAAAGGGGGTGTAAATTACAACATGAAATTTTTAAGAATGTCCTTCATTGCCACTTTGGTATCGGCACAGGCATGATAACGTTGCTCCTCTACACTGACTGTGTAGTTGCTTCATGGGACTATGGTGGCTTGATAATAGCTGGGCAGCACAGCCCCCTTGAGAGAAAATGAACTTATGATGAGAGTCCATACATGGGAAGCCAAACATCCAAACCCACATAGTGATGTGCACAGCAATAAAATCGGCAAGCGGATATTGTGGGCAGCTTAAAACTAAGCATAGGTCATGAGAACACGCACACACACTCTCACACTGTAACTAAAATTCCTACCTTTGAAGTTCTTAAAAACTGATACTGAGAGGCAAAATTCAGTTGGCACATAGGGTTACCCTCCCACTACTAACCCTTAATGATTTGATGCAAAGCATGCTGGGTTTCAGGCCACTGTGTGCTGCTAGTATATACTATGTACGTCCATTGATCATTATTGACAATGTGGCCATAATTAGAAAATGGATAATATGTAGACTTTTTGATAAAATAGTTGTGGAAAAGTTTTAAATTCTTAGTTTTTATATGTGATTGTTAACACAGTTCTTATGATTTCAACTGTTTGTTTTTGTAGTTTCGTTTCCTACATAAAACTCTGACTTCAAGTGAACAACAGCATACTCAGCCTCCTCGGCCTGCAACAACAAGAATTCAACAAGAAATTGATGAGGCAGTACAGAGGGAGAGAGAACTGAAAGAAGCAAATGGAATTCAGACATCTGATGAAAATATTGTACATAAGGTAATTCATTGATGTCCTAAATGTAATGTTTAATTGAATGTAATGGAGTATGCTTTTGGAACATACGGACAAATGGCTCTCTGATGGAGGTGCATGGTGGTGGTGCATATGATGCAGACAGCTAGTCTATTGCCAGAACTCTCTATTAATGATCATACATGAACACAGAGCAGTGCATCTGTGACAGAGAGACAGACAGTAGGCATGGGCGAGGCTCCTGGGGTCTGAGCACGCTGGGAGTATGAGATGGGATGGTGAAGCAAAGTGAGGCAGCCAGTAGCCAGGGCTAAACTAGTGGCCCCGACAGAACTACCCAGATATGTAGCTGATGAACACAGAACTGCAAGCTGTAGAGCAGCAGTGGGTGGCAGTGGTTCTCCCTGAGTGTGGAACTGGCTGGAACTTGCTGCATGGTTCGGACCATGAGGTGGCACCAGGTTTCTGACTGCTGGAGCTCAGGCAGTCAGACGGTGGTTGTTGGTTCATGGCCCAGAGAAACTGGGAGTGGCTGCGTCATGTTAGACGACATCTGGCACCAGCTGCGCATCATACTACAGCCCAACTGTATCAATGGTGACAGGCTGTACCAGGGGTTTTAAATACTGATGCCCCAGCTGAGTTTACAGAAGAGCAGTGTTTCTGTGTTGGAAATCTCTGGAGCAGAGGCTGATGACCAGGGTTCATCTGTTGTGTGTCAATGTGTCAAACTGCAGAAGCTTCTTGAAGACTGTTCCACTTCTAGGTAGTTGGCACATGGGAGTGATGGTACAGAAGTAGAGGCTTATGCTGAATTGCTGCATTGGTAGGGAAACTGTTTGGCCTGCTATCTGTGACTGTGGTCTGATTACAGTCCTGGGCTGCTTTCCATGCCACTAAAATTCTATACTGCTACATTTCTTCCTGTCATAGATTAATCTGGATACTGGATTACTGCTTAAGAGTTGGGCAGCAACACCCTGCACTTTACATTCTACTGCTACTGCATGAATTCAGAGCAAACACTTCTTGCTTAATTTTCCACTTTGTGTGGCCTCTTTCCATTTTAATATCATACGGTATACATGATCTGACTCTTGCAACTCTCAAACATGGTGTGTCAGGGCCCCTTGTTTTGTTTTCACTCCTTTACTCACTCAATGAGACCTAGTCACTGATTCTGACATGACTGCTATGGGCCTGCAGGTTAAAGAAAGATAAAGGTGGGATTTTGGCAACTCTACATCTCAGGTGACATACACAATATTTATGAGAGTTATGCTAATTCCTGTGTAGTGTTAAGTTAGTGGTGGTGTTCGGTGCAATAAATTTTCGTGTCATCAAGCAGGTGGTCCATCATTAAGCGACTATTTTGTGCTGATATCATCTGATTCAGGGAAGCAAGAAGGGTCAGGTATAGCATGCCATTGAAGTAGGTTAGGTTTTTCATGGGCGTAGTCTTGAAAGATGGGTTTTGCAGTTACATAATGAGCAGTTTGTGTTAAGTGTTGTTGTTCCAGTGATGGTGGCAGGTAACTGGAAAAATGTCCTAAGAAATTGCATCACATAGCATTTATCAACAATCCCTGCTCATGCAGTTATATTTGCTGTACACAGCTGAAATAGCCTTGTTTGTAGCAGATGCAAACTACAACTACTGGTTAGGGTGTACTCACATGACTTGAGGACTGTGTGTGTTCATTTTGTGGGGGACAAACAGTGAGTAGCCCATTGTAGTTATTCCATGGTGGAGAGTAGTACTTTCTCAAATTCCTTGTTTTCTTCACTGACTAAAGCGACCTAGGAAACATCCCTTATGAAATATCTTTAAAGTTAAAGGCCAAAGGTGTGTAACATGAACACACCATCACTCATTTAATGCCAACCTGTTGCCTTTAAAAGTCTGCATGACTGCCTCTACACAAACCATGTATTTAACAAACAACAAACTTTCTGCACCATGTAACATCATTGATTCCCTTCTAGACTAAATTGGACACACTAAGGTTCCACTAACACTCCACAGGAAATTTCACCTAAAATTTCCCATAACCTATTAACTAAACAAGAATGTCTCCTTTGAGCCTGTCTCATGAAAGAAATAGACACATTACCAGAATATACACTCACAAATATCCCTAATAACTTTATTAGCAAACACAAAAAATTAGCTCACAAGGCCGCCTCATGGTTTTACGGCATTAGGAGTGTCAGGATGACTATTAGTACATCCTGCGTCACATGCTTTATTTTACCTTTCCCCCCTTGTATTTTCTCCAATCGCTTCCCTTCCCCATTCAGAAGGAGCTGCTGTTAAATACGGCAGTGCTTCCAGTACAACATGAAATAAATGAGTTCTTACTACATGGACAATTGGGCTTTGGGTTGGGCATTGCAGTTTGACATTAACTGGGGACATAATCTCAATTATCTGGTAAGGTGCCTGGTATTGCAAAATTAGCTTTTTAGTTTTTTCTTTCAGCATGTAGGTGTTAGATAACATTACTCACTGCCCAGTGTGGTACATAACCAATTTAGCTTTTTGTTGTGGGGTGCCTTCATGCCATTCTTAAGACTTCATATTCATCTGTCTAATCTGTTGCCACGTACTTCTTAATTTTGTAGCAAAATTTTGTGTGAAGTATACATCTTCACCTAGGGTAGGTGGCATAATTTGAAAGGGAATGGGGTCTTTTGGCTAAAAACCACCTCATAGGGGATAAAGCCCATGTTTTTGTACACTTTCCAAGTTACAAGCTGTCAATACAAATTATGGTAAAGTGTTCAAATCATTGTGACTACTATTCATGAAATTACTTAACATTTTTCCCCTACTGTCCTGTGAACTCTCTGTTCAGCCATTCACTTGCAGGTGTAGTGCACTAATTTGTAACATCTTATAGTGTAAATAATAAGTGTAATTCAGAATGAGATTTTCACTCTGCAGCAGAGTGTGTGCTGATATGAAACTTCCTGGAAGATTAAAACTGTGTGCCAGACTGAGACTCAAACTCGGGACCTTTGCCTTTCGCGGGCAAGTGCTCTACCATCTGAGCTACCCAAGCACGACTTGTGCTCCATCCTCACAGCTTTACCCTGCCAGTACCTCATCTCCTACCTTCCAAACTTCACAGAAGCTCTCACCTGAACCTTGCAGAACTAGCACTCTTGGGAGAAATAATAATAAGTGTAATAATAAATGTAATTGCTTCAATAACTTGGACATACTTGGAAATTAGTACTGTGGTCATTTATTATTGTCTCTGGCATTAGATTTTTAATAGGCAATGGTTAACAATAGTCTGTGCCACCATTTCTGCCTGTTGATTTGATATGGTGATCATGGCCAAGACACATGATTTTTAAATACAGGGTGGGCAAGAAGTCCCCATACCCCTGTAACTTCTGTATAGTATGGGATGTTATTAGGCAGGTTGGTAACTTTATTTCTACTTGTTGCAATTCGTGTTTACATGTTTCCACAATAGTGTTTTAATCTGTAGCCCTGTCAGACGTGAGTGGTCGTAATTGCACTACTGAGGAGCATTTAGTGACAAGTGTGTGAGTGCCTGAATGACACACAGGGCAGACAATGAGACAGAATACTACAGTAGTGTTCTAGGAAAGGTGTGATGAGGCTCCACCATGAAAGGTGACACTTCTGGATTGAGAAATAAATAGTTTTGCTTTTGGCAGTGTTAAAGATAAGCCACTGAGTGGAAGGAAGAAGATATGAGAAGAAACGTGCCTGAGTCTCTACTTTGATTGAACAGTCTCCTGTGAAGCCAACACACAATATGCTTTAAATTTGGTATACCAAGGACAAAAATGTGAGATCATATCAAAAGACATTATAGTCAGACCTTTATGACTGAAGTTCGTTAGAGTTATCGGACACAGACTGGAATGAGTGTGTTTCAGCGTGCCAAGTTTTGTTAACTCAATTTCAAAATGCAGTGAACTATGCCATGGTTATGTTTTCAAGTGAATGTGCCATTTATCACAGCTCACACAATAGAAATATTGTCGTTTGAGCCAAAGAGAATCTTCATTACATGGTCAATTGACAAAGAAAGCTGCCTCACATAATGATATGGGCAGCGATGGCTTCACAACTTATGCTTGGACCATACATTTTTCCAGGAACTGTGAATGGCACAGATTATTTACACGTGTTCCAAATGTTGTTCATACCTCAGCTTGAGGAAAGGGGCCTCACAGAATGCATATGGTTGCAGTAAGGCTGAGTGCCTCCTCACTATGCTCCTGCAGTGCACAATTTCCTAAGTGAGCTTTTTTTATGACGGTTGATAAGTTGTGGTGCATCAACACCACCAGGTTCCTTGAAATGGCCACCAAAACATCCTGACATCACCACACCTTACAACTCATTATGGTGAGTCATTAAGGTGCATGTACCTGCATGTTGCTATACTACCAATGAACTGCACAATGCTGTTGAAGATGCATTTCACACTGTAACCCCAGACATGTGTAAAAATATGTCAAGAAATGTGTTAACAACATGGTGGGGAACCTACTGATATATTGGGCACTTAATACTAAAGTACATAGTTGCGCTAAAACAAATCAAATCAATTAGCATTTGATACTAGGGGTACAGGGCTTCTCACCCACCCTGAGCTTTGTGCTGTTCTTCTGTGTTGACTAAATACATTCTACAGCATAGCATCTAAGTCTGTCAGTGTACCAGTGGTACTTCCTTGAACATTGCACAACCTCAAAACCAAATTCACTTAGCCATGAGTTGGAGGTCTGTCTCGAAATTCATTTCAGTGCAATACCTCAAGATCTGCTTCAGTGTGGAGCCTCGTGAACCTATTACCTCTTCTTTAACAAAGGCATAACGGGTCTTGTTACTTCTGCAAATTTTGGGATGTATTCTCTATAAAATTGCAATCCTCAGATATTACTGTAATTTCTTCATTTGTGCTATACACTGGGAAATCATTTACAGCTTGTATCAGCTGTGAGTTAGTCGTGCACTGTCTTGGCTGATGATATGGCCTGAATAGCAGACTTCCTGTAATACAAAGTGGCGTGTTTCTAAGATAAGGGTCTGTCGTGCCACACACAAGCACTCAGACCTCTTGTAGATGCACCTTATACTCCTGGATGTGTTGGGCAATACAGTGTCATCTCGGTAGACTAAGCATTGTTTTGGTTTCAGATTCTGTAGTACTCCATCTAACAAGTGTTGGAAAGTAGCATTTTTCAAACCAAATGGCATCTGATGATACTGGTAGTGATCAAATGGAACTGAAAACGCTGTTTCAGGTCAATCCTCCAGTGCTATCTCTAATTGGTGGTACCCCCCCCCCCCCCCCCCCCCCCCAAATTTATGGTGATAAAATAATTGCATTTCACCAGATTGTCTAAGGTCTCTGTAATGTTTGGCATGGGCTATTCATTAGTTATTGCTTGTTGTTTAGATATTTACAGTCACCTGATAAGCCGTCTTACCACCTGTTATGAGAAGCACTGACTAAACACTGGTGCTTTCTTTAATAATTACATCCTAGTGCTGTTTCTTGTACACAAGCAGCTCATTTGTTGTGGAATTCCATGCTGCAATAGTCATGTAGCAGGCATTGTCCATGCAGGTTAAATAATTCTGCAAATTTCTCCAATAATCTCTTCATTTCCACATTATCACATCCATTTAGATAAGACACCTTTCCCCTTAGTGCAGTTAAATCAACAGACTGCCCTGGGTAAGTCTGGCCACAGCACAATGCATGGCCCAGACCATAAGGCAGTAGCACATTGCTGTTTGCCTGAGCTCAGGCAGTCAGATGGCAGTAAGATGGCTAGTGTAGTTGCATCGGCTGTGCTTCGTGGTAAGGCCCAGATGTACTGATGGTGATGGCCTCTCTCTCTCTCTCTCTCTCTCTCTCTCTCTCTCTACTAATAGTTACATATTTTTTCAGTCTCTCTTTTTTTTTACTAAAGACGTTAAGACAGCGGCTATCCTGCCTAGCCTAAACTTAAAAATACGTTCATGTCAGAGAAAACTGAGGGAAAATATATCTCCAACAACAGTGACATGGATTTTCTGTGGTTTCTCTAAATCACTCAAGTATAGAACACTGATGATTCCTTCATCAAATCATTTTTCTTCTCCCATTATTGTATATGTGTAATTTTTTTTTTTTTAATTTTTTTTATGTCAATAAGATGTGAAACACTAATCACCCATTTCATTTTTTTTTTATTTTCTCTAGATGCTACATATTTTCATAAAAACATTTAATATCTTCATGATTATTAACAACCGCTGTGGTGTAATTTTCTCCCTTTCATCTTCAGAGTAACCTAACTGCATAATGTTGTTTACCTGTGCCTGCTTGTGTGGGTGTCCCTCACAGATACTTAGTTCAGAGCAATTTGTTGGAGGGAAGTTCAGTAACTGCATGTATTTTGAAAGGGTAAGAAATGAAATTTAGCCAAGTCAATAGTTAAGTCTCTGAGAGGAGATCAAAGCAATGGCCAAATCCAAAAATTTATACACTCTGAAATAATTTTCTCAGTGAAATCTGTCATCAAATCAATGTTTAATTCTTCCATAACCTTTCCCTAAAAGAATAAAGTGGATGACGGAAACTTGAAGCCATTAAAGATAATAGAGTGGCCAGTTTCAGTCCAGTGTTATGCTACATCTGTTACCAGTTTTAAGAACTAGATGTTCCATCAGGATATGGTTACAAAGGTACTCGGCAGAAGTTCTTGCTAACACAGTGTTCTTAAAGATAATAGAGTGGCCAGTTTCAGTCCAGTGTTATGCTACATCTGTTACCAGTTTTAAGAACTAGATGTTCCATCAGGATATGGTTACAAAGGTACTCGGCAGAAGTTCTTGCTAACACAGTGTTCTCAGTTTTCTCTAAAAAGTCCAGCTTTTCGCTTTCTAACTTAGTGCATTATCATTGAAGTTAAGGTTTGAAATAACTTCCTGATCTGAACAGGATAGTTGCAGAATAAGATATCTAATTTTTTATTTCAGAGATCTCAAACACCTGATGCTGTCAACAGTTCCACAGAAGAGAGAGAGAGTGATCCAAATAGTTTCTCCTCTTTGAACAATCTTTCAGATTCACTTAATGATGGAGAACCCTCAGCACAAGCTGTTCCAACAAAGAGATCTCAGTCATCAAGTCCATCACTTAACAATTCTCCATTTGCAAGCCCAACACACAGGTTCTCATCTGGTGGTGGACAGAAAGGATTGATGCAGAGGTTTTATGCATCACATGGAAGGATGAGAATTTATGCTGCTCCAAGGAATACTGTACCTGTTGTTGTTTCTCCTCCTTCTGTTTCACCTGTACATAACCAGCCTCCAATTCAAAGGAAGATCATTGACATCAATAGTGGGAATGATTCACAGGTATGTAGTGTGTTACTGAATTAATTAGTAATATTTGTAGAACTTACCAATCAAATGAGCTTTTTTCCTTTGTATTCTACACACACCATAAATTTCTGAAAAATATATAGTGCATTTGTAAATATACTTGCAAATGTGCCCATTTGCCACTCAGTGCCATCTCCATGGTGAAGAGCAATGTAATGCTTATTGTTTTTATTATGGATTTTCCATTGTTTGCTAATTGCAAATCAGTTGTACAGGAAATAGTGTCCTAGTTTTATTGCCACACAACTGAAGTGTGTGTTTCATTATGTTTACTTGGTACTATGCAACATGGTACCTGAGCCATTGGTTTTTGGACTCCGTACATATTTGCTGAGAAATGTAACATTGTTGTTGAAACAATGACCTTACATTCCAGGCAAAGGGAGCTCAAATCTCTATCTTGCCATCCATGTGTAGGTTTTTCATGGTTCCTCCAAACTAATGCAAATGCCAAGATGGTCCCTTTCATAATAGGAAAGCCAATTTCATTACCAGTTACCATGTCTAATGGGAGCATCATTTGAGATACTAAACCATAATATTCACTTGTTTCTTTGCTATGTAGATCATTGGACTTCCAGCTGTACATGTCATGACATTTAAGGGGTGATCAAAAAGTTTCTATTTGAAAAACCACACTGTTCAGAGTAGGTATGCCAATCACGCAAAATCACAATGAGCATTGAGGCAATCATCTCAACAATGCATCAGGTTAAAAATACCTGTTTGGTATAACATCGTGTCCTGCTGCATGAAGTAGTTCTTAACTGGCTGTTCTACACCCTCATCTGACAGAAATTTTCAACGGATTAAGGACTTTTTTTAAGGGACCAAAGGCATGATAATCACATGAGCAAGAGATCAGGACTATAGGGCAGGTTCTAGTGTCTCCCACATGAGTTTGTGTAATTTCTGCATTACATTTCCTATATGGGGACATCCGTTATTACGAACTTGGTGCACCATTCCACAATGGTAGTTTTTTTTATAGACATACTGCGCCATACACATTCTTCATTCTCCAGTGGATGTCTTCCAGTTTTTGTCCTTCAGCAACCAAGGAAAGAATAACAGCATGTTGTTCCTGTTAACATGAATTTGGTAATATGGCCATAGTTCACATTTCCACATTTACTGCACACAGACGCATTGGAAAGACAGGAATGCCACACTAATACTTTGTCACATGTGGGTGCTTATATACCCACATCAGAGTCATGTTACATTGTGTACATGCTGCAGCAAAATACTCAAATGGAAAGTTTTGATTGTCCCTCATAGTAGCAAATTATAGAGGGGAGAGAGTAATTTTTATACTGACAGATTTCATATAAGAAGCATTTTGTACAGGATTCAGATAAAGACCTGGTAAAGACTCCAGTGAGAAAGGGCTACCAATCAGCTGAAGAGAAGATACAAGCAGAGTTACAAGAGATGCAAAAACGTGAAAAAGAATTGAAAAATTGAAAAAGAAAATTGAGGTAGGTCTTATAAATTTACAATCATTTGTAATGCAGTTATCTGATATTTGGTAAACTGTTTCCTAACATGTATTATTTCATCTCGGAAGGTTGCTGAGAGCAAAACTATTTGCTCAGTCACAGCCAAATCTTTTGAGCACTGGTAGTATTGAGGAAGAAGAAATTAATCATATCAATGGTGATGGAGGGAAACAGACTTTGCAGAGTGCACAGTCTATTCCAAACCTCTTAGATTCTGATGATTCATTGGATGTTTCACAGGATCCTGCTTCACAAAAGGTGAGAACTTGCATTCAGTTATGAATTAAGAGGAATATCTACGCAACATTAGCTTAATAATTCCAATTGCAGGTTTTCAAATTTTAGTTGGAGTAGACATTAGTCTACTATTACATTCATGTTTCTGCGAAATAGACATTCCATTGTGAAATGAAATACTTTCCAAGGATCATAAAGATGGCTAAGAGGTTAATTTTTTTAACTTATAGACAGTGAAATGTAAAACATTCACAGAAGCATAAACACACATGCAAAATTATAAGTATTTTCCAGTTAAGCATGTGAGCTTTTTATACAGATACTGGCTGTACACCCATGCTTAACAGTGGATAAAGAAGGGCGTTTGCATACTGTCACTTTTTAGGGTTCCGTACCTCACTTAGTAAAAACAGAACTGTTACAGGATCACTTTGTAAAGAAATGTTTTCCTAGTGAAGAAGTCAAATATAAATGAAACTTAATGAAACAAGCAAAGCATTTTTTAAAGTCTTTAACACACAAAGTGAAATCAGTAAATCTGTATAGCCTAGCCAAGTAAATTCACTGTTATGAAACTTCCTGGCAGATTAAAACTGTGTGCCCGACCGAGACTCGAACTCGGGACCTTTGCCTTTCGTGGGCAAGTGCTCTACCATCTGAGCTACCGAAGCACGACTCAGGCCTGGTCCTCACAGCTTTACTTCTGCCAGTATCTCGTCTCCTACCTTCCGAACTTTACAGAAACTCTCCTGCAGAGTTTGGAAGGTAGGAGACGAGATACTGGCAGAAGTAAAGCTGTGAGGACGGGGCGTGAGTCGTGCTTTGGTAGCTCAGATGGTAGAGCACTTCCCCGCGAAAGGCAAAGGTCCCGAGTTTGAGTCTCGGTCGGGCACACAGTTTTAATCTGCCAGGAAGTTTCATATCAGCACACACTCTGCTGCACAGTGAAAATCTCATTCTGGAAATTCACTGTTAGTTTGTATTCAGAAAGATAAGATTGTTGTATTTAATTCTGTCACTGATGTAAACTTCTAAAAATACTCCTGTCACTGAGGTAAAAAAACTGACAGCATCATCTATTGGTTCTTTGGTTACAACACCATCACTAAGGCAAATATCTGAGCTACTAACCTGAGAAGACTCCTAAAATTCAAATTACACTATTTTTATCTGCGGTCCAGTTTCGAAATAAATCCTATAGGTTGCCTCCAGCTAGACTAGTTACCTGTGCAAACCACATGAATATTCACCAAGCAGTTTTGGAGATCAGTGTGTAAACAGAGACAGACAACATGATGATTTTAAAGTTTTGTTATTAGTGTAGATATAAATATTTGATAAGTAGCTGAGATAGCTATTGAATAATAAAACATCTATATATCTTTTAAATAGGAATAGTAGAATGTTGACACATGCTAAACCAGTATACCAATAACATCTGATATGATGTAGTTGCTTATAAAACAATAAATTATTAGCTCTACAGACTAAACTCGAAGTATATCAAATAAAGTACAACACAGAAGACTGTAAGAAAATTGCCAGTAGAAGCTATAAAATATTTTTTAAAAAACTGGTACTGTGGGAGACATCAGAACCATAATACTTCCATATTATACAAACCACACAACAATAAAGATTCTAAGGAGAAAATACACAGCAGAGTGCAGAAATTGTTAGATTATACTAAGAGGGTCGTTCAATAAGTAATGCCCCACATTTTATTCTCGGAACATATTTATTGTTAGGAGTCAGAATATGGTGACATGGTAAACAGGTCTTGTCCATGTCCTATTTTTCTACATTGTCTCCATCACGTCCTATGGCCATATGTCAATGTTATGGAAGAGCATGTATTACCCACTGGTAAAAGCTCTTGTCCTGTAGGCATAGCCATGTTTTCACTGCATAGATGACCCTTTCATCATCTTCAAAGTGTTTTCCCCCATAGAGAATCTTTAAGCGGCCCAAAGAGATGGAAGTCTGAGGGTATCAGGTCTGGACTGTAGGGTGGATGTCTGGAGCAGTGGCTGTGACAGGACGTCCTGAGCCTGGTTGATCATGGAGCTCTGTTTCTGCATTTCCTGAGGTTTTCAACTTCCTTTATCCATTGCCCAACTGTACTACTATCAACTGCAGCACCACCATACACTGCACACAAACATTTATGGATGTTCACCATGGTTTCTTTTTCTGAACACAAGAATCCAATAACAGCACGCTGATTGTAATGTGAGTTGCGTGTAGATGCCAAATTGACACTGTACTATGGCTCTGGTGTCTGCAAGAATGGTTTGAAACTTCACCAGCACACAGAACAAACATCAAATGTGAAGCACCAACAAGGACATTTGTCTATGTATTTATTTGTTGAATGTATTTAAAGTGCCTTACAAAATTTTAATATCTGATAAAATGTCATACAGAGAGTGAAGGATTCAAATTGTTGGTAACACATTTATTGTCTTGACCCAACAAATTTGAATACCCAGTAGAATAAATGGGCTTGGATGGCTGATAGTGGCAGAACCTGTAAAGTGCTGCAGTTTTCCAAGAAAGTGCCACCCTGAAGTTCCTCAAATGTATGCTTCAACAATAGTTCTTGCTGCAGATGAGATAAATATGACCACATGGCCATAAACTCATGTCTTATCTTCACTTCAGTTGTGTATAGTTGCCATTGTACCTAACTCTAGATTTACTTTACTACATTGTCACATCATCTTGGTTTCTCTCTCAGTAACTAAGCAAGTAAGGAAAAGTAATGCAAATAATGAAAATCAGCAAGAGAATTAAAACTGAACAGATATTGCGAATTTTTTTTATTTTTATCTTTCTTCAAACATCAGTAATTGTACATTACATTAAGATATGGCAGAATAACTCATTGGTCCCATACAGTGGATTCACATAAGGCCTCTCCACCATCAAGGCTTCAGAGTATGTTGTACAAAAATACGTAGTTAGATGGTTGTTGTTTCATGTGTGGTGGTGATATGCGGAATAAAATGAATGTACTGATACCACAAAATGCAACCACTTTATTAAATGTGATTGATCATAAGACAAGAGTCATGGGTGTTGATATGCACACTCCAAAATGAAATAGACAAAGACCAAGAATAAAAAGATGGGGCTGAGTGACACACCTGGTCAGTATAAATTGATGATGGGCAACTGAAACAAGGAATCCACAGATGAACAAAGACCAAAGCAGTAGATTTATCTATCATATCCTTTAAAGGTACAGCTTCCATGCAACGCAATGTCCTGTCAGTTGCGGAGAAAATATATCGGAACAAATTTGACTCAAGTAGTGGACCAACCGGGTCAAAATGGACACATTGAAGTCAGCCTTAGCATGTCATATTTTCCCTATTGCAGAAAACTGTGGTGTCCTAGCCGTTGCATTGGCAAACAAGAGGTGTACATAAACTGTCTGCAGTCCACTTAAACACCTGACCACACAAAGCCCTCAGTCACTAATTTTGTGGTGGGATGAATACCAGGATGTGATAAGTTATGCAGACCATCAAAGATTGCCCTGCAGAATTTGGCAGGGACAGAGAATGTGATTTGCCTTTAAAGGTGTCACACCACAGGAGTAAGTTGGTATGGGGGATTTGGACAAGTTTGGGCAGAAATTGTGGCAGTTCAGACAAAAAGTGCTGAACTCTATGAACATTGATGGAAATATGCCCATGCGGCACCATGTAATTCAATTTGGACGTGTTGTCAAATTTGGCACCATTGGTAGGCAATGACTTCGAAAATAAGCTGGAAATATTAGTGTGTGAGCTTGTCAGCCAGGTTCCACAAGGTGAAAGAATCTGGTTTGTCACCTCTATAATCAGTGCTGAAACACAATTTGAATCATGAGGGGTGTGGTCACAATGATGTATTTGTGCATAAAAATTTGATGCATGCCCAGGAACATCTGTTTGTATCAGTGTCCTTTCTTCATCTTCCATAAAGAAGTCAATAAGATCCAAGGATAGTAACAGAACTGTGATGCACGATCCACATGACCTTGTACACATTTGGGAGGAGAATGTTTTAATCAACCTCACTTGTAGTTTCATAATTTCGTTGTTCCATATTGTTCAACATATCCCACAACCCACAAGAAACCAAACCAGTATAGGTGAAAGGTCTCAATAACTTTTGTTGTGTGTCAGTGTTCATTGTTTGGTGTAAGGTAACACTGTGCATTTCCAGAGTCCACAGAAATTGATTGTTGTAATAGGTCACCAGTGTGATCTTTTCCATTGCGGTGAGTGTATGTAACAAGATACATGTACTGATTTCATAAAATATAACATCTTTAACCTGATGACAATGCTATTTTGAGTGAAAGTGAAGAAGAATTACATGATCTGCTGAATGGGATGAACAGTGTAAAGAGAATGGATTGAGAGTAAATTGAAGATGAAGGTAATGAGAAGTAGTAGAAATGAGAACAGCAAGAAAGTTAAAATCAGGATTGATGGTCACAAAACAGATAAAGTTAAGGAATTCTGCTACCTAGGCAGTAAAATAACCTATGCTGGACAGAGCAAGGAGGAAATCAAAAGCAGACTAGCAATGGCAAAAAGGTCATACCTGGCCAAGAGACGTCTACTAATATCAAATATCAGCCTTAATTTGAGAAAGTAAGTTCTGAGAATGTATGTCTCGAGTACAGCATTGTATGGTAGTGAAACATGGACTGTGGGGAGAACTGGAACAGAAGAGAATTGTAGCATTTGAGATGTGGTGCTACATACTGATGTTGAAAATTAGGTGGACTGATAAGGTCAGGAATGAGGTGGTTATGCACAGAATCGGAGAGGAAAGGAACATGTGGAAAACACTGAGAAGAAGGGACAGGATGATCAGACATCTGTTAAGACATGAGGGGATGACTTCCATAGTACTCAAGGGAGCTGTAGAGGTCAAAAACTGTAGAGGAAGACAGAGACTGGAATACATCCAGCAAATAATTGAGGACATGCATTGCAAGTGCTACTCAAAGATGAAAAGGTTAGCACAGGAGAGGAATTCGTGGTGGGCTGCATCAAACCAGTTAGAAGACAGAGGACAAAAAACCTCTTCATTAAAAAAAGAACGATCACAAGATATGAGACACATGTGTTAACACAGACAATACAAAGTGAACTAGACATAGGTAGAGACTTCAAGAAAGCATTATGTGTGTGTGTAATGTTCTTGGGACTCGATTTTGCTTGCTCATGTCACCTTCTGCAGGTCGATATCATCACATGACCATAGTGAACCAACAGAAAGCTTTTTATGCAGTATTTCACACCATAACACTTGAAAAGTTCCAAGATTATGAGCTATGTGAGAATCCTCTTGAAGGAAAATTTAACTTTTTAAGCTTATTTACCATTGTTGGTGTGAACCCCTTTTGTTACATGCATAACTAAGGGGAAGAGGTATTACACAAAGATGAGCTTGGAGGCAAGATACTGAGAGACTTGATTTGATTGATTCGATTTAACCAGAGAGGTAAAACAGCTGAACATAACCCCATTTATCAGCAATGTCATTTGTGTGTGACCCTGTTAGCTAGGTTCCACAAGTTGACACAAATGTGGTTCCTGGCCTCCAGATGTCCACACTGACACTGAGGTTATTGTACAATCTCTCTCCCTGTCATACTAGGAAAGCTAACTAATAGCCTTAAGTAGTAGGATGATTCCCTTTACTTTCTCTGTTAGCTGCAATTTCTTCAGGAATTAGACATCTCCAAAAAAAACAGATACCATACACACAATTGTAGTATCTAAGCCTTGATGGTACTTCATGATATCTTCAGAGTGGATGCACCCTAGGTCCAATCTCTTGCAGGAATCATGTAAGATGCCATGAGCAAAGAGGGTAATGGGCAGGGAGCACTACAGAATGAGTGTGAAACAATTTGGGAATTTGGGTTGGACATGAAGCATGCTCAAATAGCCAGAGTGGTTAAGGCAAGTGCTGGCATAAAGCAGAAAATCCAGGTTTGGGTCCTGTTGTAGCACAGATTTTCACTTGTCACAGAATTATTTCAGTGCCCTAATGCAGCTGAAATTGGTACTTCTTTTTTAACATGCAAACATTCTGTACCTTTTGCTCTCCAGTACTTCACATTGAAAGATTAAATGTCACTTCTTTCTCTATATCTACATCCGTACTCTACAAACCACTGTAAGGTGTACCACTGCTAGTCATTTCCTTTCCTGTTCCACTTGGAAATACAGTGTGAGAAAAACAAATGTCTATATACTTCCATACAAGCCCCAATCTCTTGAATCCTATCTTCCCAGGGGCACTCCTGACAATACCCTTGTCTCTGATAGACTCTCACTGTTGATAACAAAATACCAGATTCTGCTCATTGAGAAGCCTTAGAGCCATTCACATTTCCGGGAACCTATTTCATATACTTGTACATTCAGTAAAAGTTGGCAGTGTGGCATCATATAATATGCTTTACAGAAATCTAGGAGTATGGAATTTGCCTGTTACCATTCATCCGTGCTTCACAGAATTTCCTAAGAGAAAAGAGTGAGCCGAGTTTCACACAAGCGATGCTTTCTAAAACCATGCTGATTTATGGACAGAAACTCTGCCCTCTCGAGAAAATGTATTATATTTGAACTAAGAATATGTTCAAAGATTCTGCAGCAAAATGATGTTAGGGATATTGGTCTGTAATATTGTGGGTCTGTTCTTCTGCCCTTGTTATACACAGGGGACACCTTTGCTTTTTTTCCAGTAGCTTGCTACCTTGCACTGGGCAAGAGATTCATGAAAAATGCAAGCTAAGTAAGGGGCCGATTCTGTAAAGTACTCTTTGAAAGACCAAAATGGGATTTCATCAAGACCTGACAACTTATTTGCTTGAAATTCTGTTTCTTTACACCAGGGATTTTTCTCTATGTCCTCCACACGGGAGCGTGTGCGATGGTCAAATGATAGTCCGTTTGTACAATTCTCCTATGTGAATGATTTCTTAAATGTGAAATTTAAAAGTTTGGCTTTACTTTTGCTATCTTCTATTACCATACCAGACTGGTCAATATGTGACTGGATAGAAGTCTCAGACCCACTTAGTGATACCCTTTGTGTGCAGGTGTTTCTTGAGGTTCCTATGCCCACTCATTAGATCTAAAAGTTAAATCTGCCTCTTGTTAACCCCACAATTACAGAAATTTTCTTAGAACATAGTTCTGGTATCATTGGCTTGCCACAATTTTGTTTTTGGATTGTAGTCAAATATTTTGCATGTTGTCTTGTGATTCAATTACATAGTATTAAATTTTACCACTGAAGTAGTGATGGGTAGGACAGGTTCTGGTCCAACAAATGGTCATTTCCCCTGTGGCGGCAAGCCTATTAGCTTGCACATTACTACTAACTCCTGAGTGATAAGAGACTGACAGCAGGTTTTCACTCTGCAAAATATATTTGATCTCATTGCAGGGGTTGATAGGGATTTCAGAGCAACTTGGCTGTATGAATGAATGCAGATGCTATGATCCTCGTAACACCTACATAGATACTTCTCTGCACATACTCTAATTGTGAATATTTCCCCTGGAATACTGTTGCTAGCTTCCCTGGATAGATTGTGCTTTCTATTTGAGGCTGCACCCTGTGTACACTGCCTCCAGCAACCTTGTCTGTTTTTCACCAGTCAGTAAACCAGACTGTCATCTGAACAGTACTGTGGTTATTTCTTACACTGCTCCTACTTCCTATGGTTAGAAAGATTTACTGAAGCCATTGGAAGTTGTTACATAGTGAGCATGCATTTTCTCTGTCATTCTTATGTTTACCACATTCATTATATAAATGTGGAATTCTGGAAATCCTACAGATTTCCAGTTTCTTAACGTACATTCTCCTGCTGCTGCCTCCATTGTAAGCCAAAGATGTAATGGGGGTGTGTCCAGCATGGGAGTGCTGTTAATTCAACCCAATAAATCTATGCAGTCCAGCCGTGCTCCTTCTCGTGCTCCTTAGCAGCTGTCTTCTGGCACGGATCGTGTCACAGCTTAGGTTGGGCAAGTGCTTTAGTTCTGTACCATTTGTGCCATCTAGTTCATTTTATTACATAAACCAGATGACTAGAGAAGGAGTACTTATTCCCCTTATTCAGAAAGGATCTACTATTGTATGGACTCAGTCCCTCCAGATAAAAGTAGGACAACTCATGATGGCGACACAGCAAAAAGAATTTCACAGAGATCTGAAAGACCTAAATTGACACAAGGCTGTGGAGTAGGTGACTGTAATAATTCATAGGAGCCAAGTCGCAACAGTTGTTAATATCTCTGAATTGTCAGCCTAATAGGTCATGGTTCAAAAATACTGATGCTAATTATTTACAGAAGAATGGACAAACTGGTAGGGGCCAACCTTAGGGAAGAGAAGTTTGGGTTCTGAAGAAATGAACATGCAATACAATACAGACTGCACTATGTATCTTAAATGAGACACTGTAGAAAGACAAACCTACATTTCTAGCACTTGGGGATTTAGAGAAAGCTTCTTACTGTGTTGGTTGGAATACACTCTTCAAAATTCTGAAGGTAGTAGGAATAAAATACGGGGAGCAGAAGGTTAACAGAAACTTGTAGGAAAATGAGGATAATTTCAAGAGTTGGGAGTTCAGAGGGACGTAGTAGATCAAATAACTCGAACATACTAGTTGACTTCCAATGTTTTCTTTTATTTAGCTTTATAATCAGTCAGTGAGTCAAGGCATACTTCCTGAAAGACTAAAATATGCTGTAATAATATGGATTTATAAAAGTGGAGATAAGCAATTAATTTCCAAGTCAACCCTCTTTCTTGTATTTTTTTGAGAACAAATTGGGAGGGTAGCTTGTCAGAACACTGAACCACTTTCCTGATAACCTTGGAATTACTGTCCCTTTTGGCTTTTGCAAAGGATTTCCTGCAGAGAAACAAACACATGATCTCATAAGCTCAGGTCTGGTAGTAGTAAAAATAAAAATTACCCTTTTGGCATGTTCTGTGATTGTGCCAAGAAGTTAGATTATGTGGATCATTTGACTGTAATTTGTAAAAGTCTATTTGTTTTAAAGTTTCAGAAAAATTCCCCAAGAAAAAGAAGTGCACTGATTGCTGAGTGGGAGAGCAGGATCCAAAAAAATTCAGAGCATTGATCGTGACCTCTGAACCACCACCAATGGTATGATATATCAGGAACACTATTCCATAAGTTTTATTGCTATAAAATTTGCTTTGACACTTCCATACTGTAAAACTGATGTGCTGAATTTTCTACACATCATTGAAATAATATATATAACTAAAAATTTCAAAGATATGAAATTGACGAGAAAATGTAAGCTTTCTTAGGGAATTTCAGTGATGAAATCTTCTCACATTATTAGCCAAGTAACAACTGTTTTCAGAGCTATTAGTTAGCTGATAAAGCAAGAAAATTTCATAGATATAAAATCATCTTTGTTGTAACAGTAAGCTGGTTGCTGTATGAAGTAGACAAGGTCTTTTTCTGGAGTTCAAATTTTGTGTGTTGTTCCTAGATGTAGGTTGAATGGGACTGCTACTATTTCATATTGATCATACACTAATTAAATATGAAAATGTATGACTTCATATACTTACTTTGGAAACACACTATTTGTATAAAGCAGTGGTAGATGACAGTAAAGGCACTGATTCAGAGCACTGTATTGTAAACAGTAGGTGAATTATTGACATAGCTTGAGGACGCTTGAAGAGCAAATGATAAAGTTGTTCAAAAAATGTCTCCATAGGTGTATCACAATGTAATTATGGTTAAAGAGATTCACATAGGACTATTGTTGCATAATGTTAATTTCTTTCACTTTCCTCTAATGTAAAAGTTGTAATCACTCTGATTGCAATTCCACCCCTCCCCTTTCTTTTCCTGGTGTCACTATCTTGATGGATTTTTGTCATTACACACTATCTCACTTGCACAGTTGTGACAAATTTTCTACATTCTAAACTCTTAATTTGAAAAAAAGAGAAAAAGAAACGGCTCTTGAGATTTAAGTTGTAGGTTTCTTCTTACCTAATTATGTATACATTTGGGTAGTGTATCACTGTAAAAGTGGAGAACAGTTTCCATCAGAATGTGTAGAAGTAAAAATAGTAGCTCCTTTGCAATGGAAAAAGAAAGTCATGTGCACAGGAAAATTATTCACGCTTATCAGCTTTTTGGCATATAAAATAACTAGTTTGAATTGTTACTTTCTAGTAATAATACACAATAATCCACACGTCTTAACTCCAGTGATTTACCATCTAAGATAAACAATGGCCTCCCATTTTTTTTCTTTTTTATTATTTGCTAATGTGGCCACTCATTCACTTAGGATCCATTATTGTTATCTTATCCCATCATGTATGATGTATTACACCATATGTAAGTTGTTTCAAATGTTCCACTGTATTTTCTGCCCACGTCCAACCTCCTCCTCCTCCTGCTCCTCCTCCTCCTCCTCCTCCTCGTCCTCCCCACATATTTCACTGTACTTGGTCTACAATGGAGGCAGTTTGTTTTATTTCAGCCCTTCTAATAAAATGATGAAAAATACTTAGACATGTTTATCAAGCTGAATAAATCACTTTTACAAAAACAAAGGTTAGCTGTGATATCATGATTTCATATATTACATCTTGCAGAAGGTAAGTGCACACAAAAAATTAATTTACTCATTTACATCATGTAAAACAACTGAGTTTGGAAAAAATGATACCTTCTGGTTGTAGTGTGTGCTCAATGATTTAGGATACTGTATTAACTTTTATTTTGATTATGTAATATTACTTAACATTACCATTATTATTATGAAATAATTTTATCAGAAGTTTGTGTGGAGACATTTCAATGTTGAAATTTATTATTTATTTGGAGAAAATGTCACATTCCAGAATGTGTGTGGATACAACCAAGAAACAATAC
This sequence comes from Schistocerca serialis cubense, assembly GCF_023864345.2. Taxonomy (NCBI): domain Eukaryota; kingdom Metazoa; phylum Arthropoda; class Insecta; order Orthoptera; family Acrididae; genus Schistocerca; species Schistocerca serialis. The sequence continues at coordinate 302,816,992 of NC_064640.1, read as the reverse complement.
TGCCTTTGCAATTTTACTAGACTGCTGTGTTCCCAGTATTGTGAAGAAATTTGTTTTTCTTATGTAGAGTTTCTTAATATTATTGTGCAATTATTGTTGAAGATTTCTGACAGGACCAGAAATAATAAGTATTATTAGGGAGGTAATACACAATACATTCCAGCCACATAGGAAACAATGTCTAAGATATTTTCTTAATGGGTTTCTTTGTAATTGTATAAGAACTGTCATTTTACTCTGTGTGATGAATTGGTTTGAAGCTGAATATTCTGTTAAAATCCTTAAACTTATTTTCAATGCCCAAATACTTATACCATTTGTTCTAATTTGGCTACTGGGATTTCATAATGGCTTCCAGTCACTTTTGGTTACCATTGGCATGATGCAGAAGTTGAAGTAAAAATTTCAATGGTATGAGCAGTGTTGTATCATTCTGTGTTGAAAGCAATCAAAACAATTTGATTTTCCTTGTATTGTGTCTTGCCTATATGCTAAATTTGATGATTGCATTTGATGGAAATTCAAATGAAAATCTAAAGTGATGAGTGTTAATAAATGTTCCATTTAGTGTGTTCTTTTCTTGAACTTCAGTGTAACACACTCCTGAAGAAATATTTTCCCTTTATTGTTCTACACACAAGGAGCTTTTGTCCTTCCTTCTCATTAATTTGAATGTGCTTAAAAATTAGAATATTGCTGTGTGTCATATGTTATTGCAATAGATTAAGGGTATACTCCTTCATAGTATTCCATGCCTAGAAATGTTTTGTTGATTAAATTGATGGCTGATGATTTAACAAAATGTATTTGCCATCCTTTTGTTGTGCTGGTTGGAAGCATCACTCGATGGCGAATTTAGTCTGCTAATTTCTTAAAGAAATACATGAAAATGAAACAAACTGTAGATAAACAGTTACACAACAGTAATAACGCAAGAATTACAGTAAAATTTAGAGAAACTAATATATAGTATTTTGAGACACATATAATATGGTTATTCAAACATGACCAAAATGTAATATTGCTGGGAGTGTAACTGTACTATCTGGATGATGCTTATGCAACATTCAGTGTAAAGATTGAACGTAGTTAGAACTCTGCAACTGTTAATCAAAGTAATGTCTGTAGAAAAGCATGTTTGTGAAAAAGGAAACTAAGCTTCAGCAGTTTCAGAAGAGAATTGGTGTAAGTATCACTAGTCTGAGTGTATGTAGAGAGTAGACTAAGAAAACAGTTGTTTGAATTCATTTTCCTGTTTCTTCTTTCAAGTTATGAAGTAATTTTGGAATACATAACAAAAAAATTGATATACGAGAAGCTGTTAAATATAAGTATTAAAACTATTGAACAAATAGGCATTATAGTTAACAACATTTTATTGTGTAAGAGTTGTTTGTATGTGTAATATGACTGTTCTGTCACATATTGATGAAATTTTCACATCACTCGTTATTTTCATTGTTGAAATTGCAGGTAATATCTGTTATATATAAGTGTGTGTGTGTGTGTGTGTGTGTGTGTGTGTGTGTGTGTGTGTGTGTGTCATCAAAGTAAAAATGTGGTGTGAAAATGACTTAATGTACTGGTATTTATTTGAATACTATTTATACTGTTGCATTGTTGTGGCATTAAACTCCCTCTCAGACTTTGTTCAAAATATTGAATTTGAAGGTGCTTCTTGAATTTTTTTGTGCTACCACCCATGGTTAGATCTATTATTAACCAACATGTACATATCAAATATTCATGTGGCATGAGGTGCATTTCTGAGAAATGTAAGTAATAAATTGCTTGTAAAGGATCCATGATATTTAATAAATGGATACTAATTCAGTCAAATTTTGTCATGAAACACAATAAAAATGATTACTTCTGTATACATGTCCCAATTAAACCATTTCAGAAGTAATGCTTATATACATGCATGAGTTACCACCTCACTTAAACAGTAAGTATTTTCAAAACTGCACCTAAAAAAATCACTAATGTACTATAGTGCAAAACAAAAACTTAGTGAGCCATACTTATGACACTGAATTAGTCACAGTTTCTGTAAAAATAAATGAATAAGTAAATACTTTCTCCTTACACTTTTTGTTACTGCAATGTTATAAGGCATTTCAAATTTCTTCTGAGACAGATACACTCTTACACTTCCATTATTCTGAGATGCTAATGTTCTCATATTGCTTACATCTGGAACAGAAAAAAAAATTCTCCACATAGGCAGTTGTGACAGTAAAAGACTTACTTTTCATCTCACTCAAGTGTGGCAATAAAAATAACCAAATTATCAGACATATAGACTTTATTAGAACCTTATCCTTTTTCAATATAGAAAGGATTAGATGATACATTAAAAACACTACTATGGTCTCAGATATGCATCAATTTGTGTGCTTCATATGAGAAGCAACTTGGTGACACTTCAATTTCTTTAGAAGAAAAAGAAAAATTCATACAGTTAGGTTTAGTAATGATAATCTGTGCAGAACCTTCCGGGTGTCTGTGATTTAAAGACCATTATGAAAAGAAACTATGCAGAAAATAGTTCACTATGCACCCATATTACCAGAGCATTTTAAAGTTACTTTCATACCACTAAATGTATAATTTAGGTAGCTAATCTCAAACCCTAATGAATCCATCTCCATCCTTACCCCAGTGACACTCCAAGGCACACATCTTCCACATGTTCCCCAAAATCTACAAATCCAATGATCCTGTATACCCCATTGTAGCTGATTATTGTGCTCCCACTGAAACAAGAATTTCTCTCTTGTTGACAAACACCTCCAACCAATTGCACATCAAAGATACTAACCACTTCCTTCATCAGCTCTTCAGTAACCACACGCCTTTACCTCCTGGACCCATACTCATCACTGTAGATGCCATCTCCGTATACACAAACAACCATGATGCCCAAGCCCTCATCACTATTGTACACTATCTCACCCAATGTCCTTCAGACTTCAAACCCACTACCTCATTCCTCGAACACCTTACCAACTATATACTACTACTACTACTACTACTACTACTATTATTACTATTACTTTAAGGGGAAAGTATATAAACAAATTTGTGGCACAGGGGCCACACTCATGGCACCCTCCTATGCTAAAATACCTTCCTAGCCTTTCAAAACGCCAGACACCTTATCTGATGGAGGTCCATTAATCATATAATCCGGACTCAGGTCCAAGACATCCTATCCTCAGTCCTCCACAACCTTCTCTCCCACCTGCTTCATCTGGTCCTGCTTATTCTAATATTCCACCTTCCTGCACATTGACCTCCACCTCTCCGGTGACACCATCCACAACTCTGTCCATACTACAGCCATTAACCACCAATAGTACCTGCATTTTGATAGCTGTCATCCTTCCCACACAAAAAAATAACTCCCACACAGCCTGTTCACCCATGGGCATCATATCTACAGTGATAATACTCTTGCCCAGTATGCTGAAGGTTTCATGGGGGTGTTCATACACAGGCATTCCATCCCTCCCCCCCAAAAAAAATCTAATACTTAAGCATATTTCCCATGCCATACCTTCAGACAACCCTAACTGTCCCACCACCCCCAAGAATCAGTTACAAAGGAATGCCCACCTCATCACACAGTATCACCCTGAACCATATAATTCACCAGCATTCTGATTATCTATCACATCTGGAAATGAGACATCTTACCCAAGATCATTTCCACCCTTTTTAAAGTGGTATTCATCTCCCCCCCCCCAATCACCCACCAACCTACACATCATCCTGGTCCATACCTACACCACTCACACAAGGAACTCCTTGTAACAGGAATCACATCGCCATGGATGACCCAGGTGCAAGACCTGCCCAGTTCACCAACTCGACAATTGCCACTCCAGTTGTGATGCAGGCTTACCCCACACTGTTAGGTGCAGGACCACATGTGAAAGCAGTTGTGCCATGTACTTACTCAGCTGTTGTCACTATACCGTTTTTCTGTTGATATGACAACCAACCAACTGTCCATCAGAATGAAGCCACTAGCAAACTGTGGCCAACAACAAAGTTGACCACCCAGTGGCACAACATGCAGCTGAGCCCAAGATGTTAAATTTCTATGGCTGCTTTACAACCTGGGCCATCGGAATCTTTCCCTCCACCAGCTTTTCTGAACCACACATATGGAAGTTAACATGTGTGTGCCTGTGTGTATTTTCGCTCCCTAGCACGAAGAATTTATTCCAAAAGTTAGCAAGTTCTCTCTATCTTTTGTGTGTGCCTGTTGTTGACTCAACATTTCTGCTGTTTGGTGAGGGGGTATCCTTTACTCCTAAATTATTTACATTCTACCAGAACGTCACTACATATCAATACAAAACTTACACCTAGAGTATGCATTAGGGGTAGGAATTTCTTATTGAAGAGTCTTAATAAAATAGCCAAATTCTTGTAAATCTCTTTGTCTTGAGAAGAGTTAGATCGTGCTGCCCTCTCTTCATAATACATGCTAATTAACATACTGTTGTTGTAAGAAGTATTTGCTAGGGGTGCAGCTATTGTGTAAGCCAAATGACAACTAGCCACAGTTGTCACAATTGCAAGCACAGTTGTTAGAAGTAAAAAATGAACAGTTTGGATGGTGTTAAGAGCAGTGAACACATTTTATTTTTTCCTTCGAATAAATTGTATTTGCTCTTCCACTGAATTAGTCTAAACTTTTACTTTGTTCTAAACATCACATTCAAAATATTAAGGTGCTTATTCACAATCCATGAAGATGAACAAGACACTTTTTGCAGTATATAGCCTGCAAATAATTCTTCTTCAGTGCCTTAAGAGATGTTTTGACTGGAGGTTCTCCACTTCATCCTGTTCTGAACATATTCCTTCATCCATTTTTAATGTTGTCCTTCACTCAGTTGCTCTTTCTACCTCCTCATTCCTTCCACTTTCCCTCTAAAATTATTTGTTGCTAACAATTCCTACACAGTAAGTGTCTCGGGCAAGCTTTTTTTCTGTTTATGATTATTTCTAATAATCTTCTTTCTTCACCTATATATTATTTCATACTTAAATCTGTCCGTCTGCTTCACCTTAAGCAGTCTTTTCCATGATCACATTACAAAATTTTCTTAATATCCTTTATCTTTTTCTTTTTAACTGTCCACAATTCACAGCTGCATAACATTGTACTCCAAAAATAACTTGGCAAATGTTTTCCTCAGCTTCATGGGAATTCTTCCAACTGTCCCCCTTAAAACATTTTCTTTCTCACAGATGTACTCCTTATTTCTTCTGTACAGCTCCTATTTCACGCCATTAAACTTCAGAATTTAACACAAACATATGTGGTGCTGTAAATGCGACACTTGAGTACCAATTGTGAGTAAACCCTATCTAAAAAATTTTCACAATAATGTACGAGCCCGGCATTATAGGATTGATCAAATTAGTGCAATATTAACAAGTGAACTCGAGCATATCTCGGTGTTATGCATTTATCAGCACTGGCTAACTCCTGAATTAGTTCAACATACTTTAATAAATTAGTCTTCCTATTCTTGCAGAAATAACAGAAAGCAGTAGGGGGTGGCTGTTTACATAAAAGAAAATATAATTTCATTGCCTCACCTGACTAAATGTAACAAATGTAGAAAAAAAGTAGGAAACTGCAGCAATAAACATTATTAGGTTCAACCTAGTTATTACTACAGTTTACTGATCACCATCGGGAAATTTTCAGGTTCTTTAAATAAACTGCAATTCATTGTTCAAGTAAATATTGATTTCCTCACAAAAAGTAGAAATTGAGAAGCCCTTTTGAACCCTGCTACATTCTACAATTTATTGGCTGATGTGAAAACTGCTACCTGAGTAAGTGGCATTTGCCAAACAGAAGAGTTAACACAGAACTTCAATAAAAATTTTCAGTGCATACTTTAGTCAGCATCATCCTAAAATACTAAAGTTGAAAATAAAATGTATTGTTAATACATGTCTATAAGAACCACATGTACATGCTACAGTCAGCCTCGTCTACCTCAATTTGGCAATAGCCTGTCTCCATGTCCATAGCGCTCACTGGGGGACAGGGTGGAGATCCGTTGTATTTTCTGATGAAAGATGGTGCTGCCTTGGTGCCAGTGACAGCAGTGTGTTGTTAGGAGGCTGCCAGCTGAGGGCCTGCAACCAACCTGTATGTGTGCTAGACATACTGGACCTACACCTGGGGGTTATGATCTGGGTTGTCATTTTGTATGACAGTAGGAGTGCACTAATGGTTATCCCATGGACCCTGACTGCAAATTTGTATGTCAAGTCTGGTGAGTCGGCCCATTGTAGTGCCATTTGTGAACAGCATTCCAGGGTGTGTTTTCCAGCAGGATAACGTTTGTCCATGTGTCGCTGTAACCAAACATGCTCTACAGTGTGTTGATGTGCTGGCTTGGCCTGCTTGATCACTAGGTCTATTCTCCATGGACCTGCCTCATTGTGCAGCATCTTCAGTGATGTCTTGATCATCTGCTCATGGTGCACCAACAATGGCTTTCGTTTTTCCACTGACAAAACTGTTTGCATGAATTTCTGGTGGTGCAGTTGGTGTCTCCCACCATTTTTGCATCTTGGGCCTGTTGCTCTTCCATTCGTTGAAACTACAAAATTCCTGGGGCTCGTGCTCGATAGGAAACACTCTTGGTCCTCCCATGTGTCTTACCTGGCAGCCCACTGTAAGAGGTCCCTCAATGTCCTACATGTCCTCAATGGTACTTTCTGGGGTGCACATCAAACCACCATCATCCGTTTGTACTGGTCCCTTGTCTGTTCAAAACTAGACTATAGATGCTTGGTTTATGCGTCTGCATGTCCAGCCTTCTTATGCCGTATCAACACTACCCACCACCATGCCATCCATTTTCTCACTGGCGCTTTTGACAGTAGCCCAGTTGAGAGTCTGTATGCCAAAGCTGCTGAACTGCCTCTGTCCTACCACCATGACTTTTCTCCTCAGCAGGTATGCATGCCGTCTGTCTGCCATGCGTGGCCACCCATGCTATGCCTCATTCTTCGATAAGTCCTTTAATTGCCAGTATGGGATATGTCCCTCTTCTCTGTTACCACCTAGAGTCAGCTTTTGGCACTTGCTTCAGCGACTTAACTTCATATTACCTGCAACTTTCCCAGTGGGTGTGAACCCTTCACCATCTTGGCTTCATGCGGCAGCCTGTGTTCACCTTGGCCTTCATTCACTTCCTAAAGATACTCCTCCAGCCTCACTCTATTGCATTCAGTTTCATGACCTTTGCATGGAACTTCAAAATAGTACCTTTGTGTACACTGATGGCTCTCAGACTGACTGTGAGGTCGGGTGTGCCTTCATCATTGGTGACATTTTTCAGTATCAGCTTTTGGCACATTGCTCAGTACTTACAGCCTCTGTATCAGGCCACAGAGTAAATCCAGCAACACAAGCTTTTCTATTGCATCCTCTACTCACTCTCTCAGCGCCCTTCAAAGTATCTGTCTGCTGTACACTGCCTGTCCTTTAGTGCAACGGGTCCAGGAAAATTGTCACTTGCTCATTCTTGATGGAGCCACTGTGCTGTTTATGTGGGTTCCTGCTCATGTCGGTCTGCCAGGAAACGAGGCTGCTGGCACTACTACCAAGGCTGCAGTCCTCATACCTCAACCCACTAGTTCCAATATTCCTTGCAATGACCTCTGTGTTCCCATCCGTCAGGAGGTGTTGTCTCCTTGGTATCGCCATCGACCCTCCCTTCGTGGGAATAAGCTCCGGATTATAAAGCCTCTCCCAGTGACTTGGACGAGTCATGCTTCGGTAGCTCAGATGGTAGAGCACTTGCCCGCGAAAGGCAAAGGTCCTGAGTTTGAGTCTCGGTCGGGCACACAGTTTTAATCTGCCAGGAAGTTTCAATTGTTCAGCTTGGTATTGATAGTTCTTGGATGTCCTGAGTGATACCATGGCAAATTCTGCCCAACTGGCGAGTTAAATCATCAAAATCTTAGCTGGTTGGATGGCCCTGCCCATAATGCTCCAAATGTTCAGAACTGGGGAGAGAACCGGTGGCCTGGCCAAGGTAAGGTTTGGCAAGTATGAAGACAAGCAATAGAAGTTCTCACCTTGTACAGATGAATGTTACCTTTCTCAAATGTAATCCGGTAATCCAAGGATGGCTCTCATTGATTGAAGTAGAACTGATGAGTCCCACTTGAACTGAGCCCCAATGATCAAATCTGCAAACGTGTTTATCTTGTAAAATGTTTAGAACAGAGATAGATTATGTAGAGTATCATTAATGTACGGCAATCTTTCTTCATGGTTTTGTTCAGTTGTCAGAATGTGAAGGTTCAGCTGTTACTACAAGGACACACTTCAGGATGGGTTGTGGCTGCTCATAATTAGTGATCCAAAGTTCTTGACCAACCACAATGCTAATGGTCACCACTGATGTTATATTTCTTCTGTAAGCCTGAGCAGATTTTTGCACTCAACATAAGCTTGACATCTTAACTATAACAAATGACTGAAGCTATTCTCGTTGACGATCGCGGTATAACATCTTCAATAGCAAACAAATGTCCAAAGCAATCTTTGTTATGTGTACATATTGGTATGGCTTCATTGAACAGCAACTCATCTTCCACAATCTGCGAGTCCTTGTGGTACTCGAAGAGACTCATCTGAGAGTGACACCAAAACTGCTTTCTGTTAAAATGATATTCACCATGAAGATAACATATTTAGTTGCAGACAGGCACAGACACTGTTATACATTAAAGCTCTCAACCAAAGCCTTGTTCAACAAAGAAAACTCACACTAATGCATGCAAGCAAGCACATTTCATGCATGCTACCACTGGTAGCTCTGGCCAGAATGGTCCAATATTGTTAATGTTCTAACCTGGAGTTTCTGTTGTTTGATTCTGTTAAAATGACAAATTCAAAAGTGCGTGTTGTAAGGGTCTATGGGTTGCACACAGCCTTACAGTACGTAACACGTGCTTGCTAGCTGACCTATCAGTTATGACAATTTGCTTGGTCAGTACACGTGCGTCTGGCTGCAGTGTGATGCAGGGAGTAAGTGCTGTATTAACTAACGTGGCCTCGGGCTCGAATGTGTGTCTTTTGTTAGCTCACCATGGAGCCTTTTGATACAACCATAATTATGTCGTCACACACAGTGATGATGGGTGCATGTAGCATGTGTGTTTTATAATCAGCCTTTGTTAATAAGACTGTTTAAACTTACTTCTCGGTGTTCGCATATTGCCGTACCTCAAGGACGCACTGCTTAGAAATCCTGACAAATATTCCATCTAATTGCCATCTGGGGCAACAACACAAATAACACCCTTATAGTGTTCTGTCATTAACAGATACTCTTGCATTACATATTCCTGTCAGCTGCACCTATTGTCAGTTTGAGACCTTCAGCAAAATCAGTTTCATATCTTGGAACATATTCTTCTTTAGTTGCAATGGTAAGCATTTGACCTTACAGAAAAAGAAAATCCAAGTCAATTAGAGCCCTAACTGGTTAGACGTTAATGATGATGTGAATGTTTCTGTCATCTTGGGTAACTGTTGTACATGGAGGTTTTTCATTAGTGGTCGCCTCACCTTCATAAATGCTAACAACACTTAGTTTTCCTGAATTTGGTGGCTAGGCAACTGCACAATAACAGTGCTGGTTCCACCCCAGATTATGACATTATCCCTATGTCACTGATAAAAAGACTTCGGTCCCCCTCCCGACACCCACCTAGCATGCGGTGAGGTCATGTGTAAATTTGGTGGAAAAATGAGGCTGATACATGTTGAGGTGAATTCCGTAGAAATGTTGGAACACACAAGGCAATACTGACCCTACAACTTATCTTAGAAGATAGGTTAAGGAAAGGCAAACCTGCATTCTAGCATTTGTAGATTTAGAGAAAGCTTTTGATAATGTTAACTGGAATACCCTCAAATTCTGAAGGTGGCAGAGGTAAAATACAGGCTATTTACAATCTGTACAAAATCCAGATGGCAGCTATAAAATTAGAAGGGCATGAAAGGGAAGCAGTGGTTTTGAAGGGCGTGAGGCAGGGTAGTAGCCCATCCCCAATGTTATTCAATCTGTATATTGAGCAAGCAGTAAAGGAAACATAAGAAAAAATTGGAGTAGGAATTAAAATCCATAGAGAAGAAATAAAAACTTTGAGATTTGCCAATGACACTGTAATTCTGTCAGAGACAGCAAAGGACCTGGAAGAGCAGCTGAATGGAATGGACAGTGTTTTGAAAGGAGGACATAAGATGAACATCAACAAAAGCAAAATGAGGATAATGGAATGTGGTTGAATTAAATCAGGTGATGCTGAGGGTATTAGAATAGGAAATGAGACACTTAAAGTAGAACGTGAGTTTTGTTATTTGGGAAGCAAAATAACTGATGTTGGTTGGAGTAGAGAGGATATTAAAATGTAAACTGGAAATAGCAAAGAAAGTGTTTCTGACGAAGAGAAATTTGTTAACATAGAGTATAGATTTAAGTGTCAAGAAGTCTTTTCTGAAAGTCTTTGTATGGAGTGTAGCCATGTATGAAAGTGAAAAATGGATGATAAGCAGTTTAGACAAGAAGAGAATAGCAGCTTTTGAAATGAGATGCTACAGAAGAATGCTAAAGATTAGATGGGTAAGTAATGAGGAGGTAATGAATAGAATTGGGGAAGAATTTGTGGCATAACTTGACAAGAAGAAGGGATCGGTTGGTAGGACACATTCTGAGGCGTCGAGGGATCACCAATTTAGTACTGGAGGGAAGTGTGAAGGGTAAAAGATCATAGGAGGAGACCAAGAGATGAATACACTAAGCAGATTCAGAAGGGTGTAAGTTGTATTAGTTATTCAGAGATGAAGAGGCTTGCACAGGATGAGTAGCATGGAGAACTGCATCAAACCAGTCTCTGGACTGAAGACAACAACAACAACAACAACTACAACAACCACCACCACCACAATCACATGCTGAGGTTATGCCCACTTCCCACCTGGGTCAATAAGAATCCGGCTTCTCACACTTCCCGTCCTCCCTTTATTACTAGATCTCCATCATACTAGGTCAGTTCACCATACTGAGACGAACATCAGCAGCACAGTTATCCTACTTAAAAATGGTGGTAAATATTACCATAAATACCATAATTTCCAAAGTTACATATTCTGCAAAATGGTGATATAATTTACAATGTAAGACACCCTGATGTTACAGTATGTTGCAGAGTTGTTATAAAATAATGGTGGTATGACATTAGCTGTAGCATACCCATCTCTCATTGCCATTTTCTATAATTTTACCGATTTTCCACCAATACCAATGCCTCCATTCTAAGATATATGTAAATAAATGACTGAAAAAAATACGGCAACACTAAACAATAAGTAAAGTGTGGTATTTTAACAAATACACAAACATTCTGAGTTAAATTTCACAATGGAACAAAATACATATCAAGTCATGTACCTTCATTATTAGTGCATGGCGGCAATATAAGACTGCCCCTCGTAGCCTCACAAAGAACTGTGCAAAAAATCATTCACAGCACAATAAATAAATCTACACTTAACCCTTTCATGGACAGTGGGAAGGTATCTTTCCACATATCGTATATGATTCCCTCACTGCCCATTGAGTGAGGACAAAACAATCATACACCATCATTCAGAAAATGTAGTGATGTCAGGATTTCTAGGAAATTGTAGCAGCAACTAAAGCTGTGATATATTTCTGACAGGTGGCCCAGTATTGCTGCAACTTATAGAAATAGTCTGAAACATGTCAACCATTGCCAACACAGTGTTTAGCTGTCAAATTACCCTGTGCCAGCACACAAGAAGCACATTCCTATTTATTTCCTACATCTACATACATACTCCGCAAGCCACCATATGGTGTATGGTGGAGGGCACGTTGTAACACTACTAATCATCCCCTTTCCTGTTTCAGTTGCAAATGGAACTAGGGAAAAAAGACTGCTACTTGCCTCCATATGAGCCTTAATTTCTCTTCTTTTGTTTTTTTAGTCCTTGCACAAAATATATGTTGGTGGCAGTAGAAACATTCTGCAGTCAGTTGCAAATGCTGGTTCTCTAGATGTTATTAATAGTGTTTCACGATAACATCATCAACTTCCCTTCAGGGACTCCCACTTGCATTCATGAACCATTTCCATAATACTCGTCAGTTGACTGAATTTACCAGTAACAAATCTAGCAGTGTGCCTCTGAATTGCTTTGATGTCCTTTAATCATACCTAGTGGGGATTCTGAACATTTGAGAAACTGAAGAATGGTCATACTAGTGTTCTATACACAGTCTCCATTATGAATGAATTACACATTTCTAGAATTCTTCCAGTAAAGCAAAGTCATCCATTCACATTCCATACTACCAACCATAAATGATTTTTCCATTTCATATTGCTTTGTAGTGTTGTGCCTAAATATTTAATCAATGTGGTTGTGTCAAGCAGCACACTCTAATACTATATTTGAACATTACAGGATTTTTTTCTCCTATTCATCTCCATTAACTTACATCTTTCCACATTTAGAACAAGATGCCATTCATAACACCAAATAATAATATTGTCTAAGTCGTCATGTATCCTCTTATACTCACTCAATTAGGACACTTTCCTGTACACTACAGCATCATCAGCAAACAATTGTACGTTGCCACTCACCCTATCCTTCAGATCATTGATGTGTATAGAGGCTGAGTGGTTTTGTTACACTTCTCTGGGGCATTCCTGACAATACTCTTGTCCCTAAAGAACATTCACCATCCTGGATCCTGGACAGTGTACTAGGTACTACCATCGGGTACTTGAGTTAATTCTTGCTGCTTGTTGAATAGAAAACACATGTTTATTTTAATAGAATGGTATAAGGTAATTTACTGAAAGCAGTGTCCTTCAGCAGCTACAATCTTTTCCCACTTTTTGGCAACAGATGAATTCCAGAATTAAAAATTCAGATTCTTTTGAGGTGGTCCACCTGTGGAGCCAGTTTCAAGATTGTTAAGAGATCTGAAGTGCTGTTCAGAAAGCCTGCTGCCTGGATCAAAACAAGTGGTGATTGGAAGGGGTGATGTCTGATCAATATGGTGGGTGGTATAAGACATTCCATCGAAGTCCCTTTGATGTTTCCCTGACTCCATTTGTGACGTCGTTTGGCATTGCCATGTCTCTGAGTATATTGTGGGCATTTGTCTTTAAGAGTATGATTCAAATTGAGTTATTGTGCTTTGTAGTATTCGGCATTCACTGTCTGACCCAATTGCAGCAGCTCGTGGTACACCACACTCATCAGGATGTGTTTTCTCACTCACTTCAAAATTGTTGTGTTTGAATTGTCAAAACCAATCTCTGTAATTGTTTCTGACAGGGCATGTTATCCATACACTTTCACTAACAGAAAATGACTTTCTGCAGTAGATTTCCTGGGATGAGAGCACAAGAGTAACACTTCCTGCAAGTGGTGTTTTTAGGTACAAAACCCAACATGTTGAAGACACTAAACAGATATGTTCTTTTCACTCCACTTCCAAGTCACACACTGATCTGAAAGCCTTATGTTACTGTTGCTAAATATGTTCTGTTTTGCTGTTCACTGTGTTGCACTAGTACATCTACTCCCCTCCCTTCATCAACAGTGAGAATTAACTCAAGCTCCCAATACTTAAGAAGTCATCAAGCTCCTCACACATCTGAGAATCTATTCCATATGCTCAGACTATCATTAACTGCAGTGTTCAACTGTATAGTTGAACACTGCATCAAATGCTTTCTGGAAATCTAGAAATGTGGAATCTACCTGTTATCCTTCATCCATGAGTTGCAGGATATCATGAAAGAAAAAGACAAGCTAACTTTTGTACCAGAAATTCCTTATAAATCAATGCTGGTTTGTGGACAGACGTTTTCGCTGTCTCAGGAAATCTATTAATTTGTGGTGTCGTACATTACCACACCAGGCAAAACACATCCCGAGGTTGGCAGTAAACCATGTGACAGCCTCATCCATCAGCAGCAATCCTGAGGGCTGCACCTGCTGTATATGCAAGCAGCACCACCATCTAGGCAGCTTAAGGAAGATGCAGCACTGACCTCATCCAGTTTGATAGTGGATTTCCTTGAGTGCATTAGCAGTTTTATTCATAGTCTCTCTGTACTATGTTGTTTATGATGACTAAGCTCTGACTAGTGGATTTATGGAATACAGTTGAACTTGCTGCATTAAAGTCAAGTTACTCAGAGTACATCTACTTCTAATTATTTCTGCTTTCTGTCTAAGGCCCACCTTTACCTCAGCATCCACCCCTGGCAAATCTAGCAATATTCCTGTTAGAATATGCTCAAGAATTCAGCAGAAATCAACGTTAAGATTATTAATCTGTAATTTTGCAAGTCTGTTTGTTTACCCTTCTTAAGTACAGGAGCCACCTCTGCTTTTTCCAGTTGCATAGGACTTTGTATTGGGTGAGAGAGTCATGATAAATGCAAGCTAAGTAAGGGACCAATGCTGAAGAGCACTCTCTGTAAAACTAAATTGAAGTTCCATTCAGGTCTGGTGACTTACTTGTTTTCAACTATTTCTGCTACTTCTCAGTGCCAGGAACACCTGTATATATGTCCTCCATAAGGTAGTCTGTGTGACAGTCAAATGATGGTATATCTGTAAGATCCTACTGTGTTAATGATCTTTTAAATGTTAAACTTAAAGCTTAAGCTTTCCTATTGCAATCTTCTATTGCCACACCAGATTGGTTCTTCAAGCAACCAAATAAAAGGCTTTGACCTGCTTAGTTCACTTTTTAAGCTAGGTGATAGTTTGAGGTTCTTTGATAAATGCTGAACAGGTGATACGCAGGGAGCAAAACCAGATCATACACAAAGTAAAGACTCTTTGAATGTCAAGATATTAACAGAAAATTGTCAAAGCATTTGTAACAAAGCCCCTGAATTTACAACCATCCAGGAAAGCTGTTGCACTCAAATTATATTCAGAAACGATGACCAGAATTCTTTTGGGTTCTCTGCAAGAGCTTTTCACTGACAAATGATGGTGGAGGTTTTGTATGCTTCGAACATGAGTCTTTGTACAGATGCACAAATTTCTACTTACTTTTATCTGGTGACATTTCTGCATTCATCTTGTATACTCAGCGTTTTCTGAATTTTATTATTAAACCCCAGTGAGTATTTTCCACCCTTCATCCACCTACCCAGCACATACTCCTCCAGAACATTATTTACAATCTGTTTAAACTTTGCTCATAATTCCTCTATGCCCATCATATTGGCACTAAATGATGTCCATCATTGTCTAAGTAGGATGCTAGTAACTGCTTATCTGCTCTTTCCAGCATAAAAACCCTTCTAGCCTTCTGGACAGATTTATTAACTTTAGTAACTATCATTACTGGGATGGCATCATGACCACTGAAACCTGTCTCTATACTGGCACTGTTGATAAGGTCAGGCCTGTTTGTAGCTACTAAGTCTAAAGTAATTTCATTGAACTAGCTGCTCAAGACAGTTTTTGGAAAATGTTCTCAGAACTACTTCACAAGACTATCTGTCCATACTACCTGCAATGAATCCATAGGCATCCTAGTCTATACTTGGTAGGTTACAGTCACCTCCAACTAACACTGGATGACATAAACTGTTGATAATGTACAGCAACCAGCTACAAATTGGTTTTAAATTACTTTATTCAGAAAGTACTGTTGCTGATTTTGAACTTTTCACAATTCGCCATCAGATGTTTTTTTTTTTTTTTTTTCATGAAAACAAATTATACAGTTATTTCCTCTGAGTTGCCCTAGGATAAACAATAATTCTATGGCAACTCAGGGGAAACCAGTGTATAATTTGTTCAATGAAAACATGGAAAAACCATCTGATGGTCAACTGCAAAAAATTCAAAACCAGTAATGGTGATTTTTGAATAAAGTAACCTAAAACCAATTTGTGCCTGGTTGCTGTTCACCATGAACTACTTGTTTCATATAACTGCCACAGTCTCCAACCATGTCTTTATCCAACAAAACTGCATTAACATTGGGTGATCATGGTACTTCTGCATTGCTGAACACATGCTTTCTTTGAATGAGTCTACCAACTGATATAACATAATTGAGTTGCTGGGAAAACATCCGATGATGAATTCACCTGGGCTGGTTAGACACATCCAGATAACTTCACACTCAGACACAATTTCAAAGTTGGCTCTGTATTGGCTCTAATTTCTCAAATTTTCTCCTCATGGTCAGTTCTAAAATTCCTGAAGTAATGGCACGCATTTCTTTCCATTTCAATTAGTTACATTAATATAAATAAGAGGTACTACCTGAAAAATTTGTATTATATGAGAAACAGAAAAAATGTCATTAGTATACAGGGGGGGGGGGGGGGGGGGGAGGTGACAGTAATATGTTGTCCAACTCCTCCTGAAAAGTGTTGTCCTGAAATTTCAATAGTAAATATTTCTGTGATGCACAACGCCTCTCTTTTAATGTCTGGTAAGAGTGACCTGGCCATCCTTTTTAATCTTCCTCAAGCTACCTCCCTCTCTTCAATAAAGAAGAAACTGTTAGTTCTGAAAGCTTGGATAGGTTATGTACTTTAATATACATGTATCAGCAGTAAAGTAAGTTATGGCCAGCAATTCCATCTCAAAAATTTTATACTATTCTTGAGTGCATTTTCCTTTTGATATAACTGAACAATTGTCTTTTTTACAGCCCTGCTCATTGTGCTAGTGACTAATTAGCTGTCCTCATGGACATATTTAAAAGAAGTGATAGAATAACTTAGAGTAGTAAATACTTCTTTCCTTGACTGGGAGTGTGACAAAGCATTTACTCAAAAGTGATAGTGACAAGACTGACATAGGTTTGGACAGTTAGCAAATTTTGGTGTCTACGATGAAATTCTGTAATGAAACTTACAAGAGATTAAATGTGGATGCTGGACTGCGTCAAACTTGGACCCTCACTTTGTTTTCAGATTGTGGGAGACATAATGTCAGATTGAAGCTTTAATTTGGTCATTTATGTTTGCTTGTGAAACTTAGTTCATGAACCACGGGCAACGTATGAGTGGCCATGTAAGTGGTCCTGACAGTCAGGATACCAGTTACTTTGAATTAAGGCTGGGCATCTCGGACATACTCTGAGTCGTGGTCACCTTTGTGCTCAGACGGCAAAGACTACCAAATCCACCGGTTAGTACCTCAACTGTTAGGGGTAAAACTCAATGAGACCCGGAGCAAGTAAGGCTAGCAACCTGCTTCCCTGGTACTTTAAATATGATGCTGGCAACAATCAGAGCAAAATACCTCGGACCTTTGGAGGTGATGGAGTCCCATCTCTAATTGACAAGCCAGGGAGTCCTACAATACGATTCGGCAAAAGAATGGTAACAAGATGGGAGCTACTAATATCAATAGGGGCTACTATGGGAAGAAGGTAGAACTGGCAGAGGCTGCAAGTAAGATGGGGTTGGACGTTTCAGCTGTTAGTGACATTCGGGTAAGGGGTGAGAAAGAAGAGGAAGTGGGAGAATACAAGATATATCTGTCAGGAGTCAAAGCAGGAATAGCACAATGAGGTGTAGGGCTTTACATCAGGAAAGAAATGGAACCCAGCGTAGTTGCAATAAGGTATGTAAATTAACAACTGATGTGGATAGATTTGACAGTGTCTAGCAAGAAAATTAGGATTATGTCAGTATATTCGCATTGTGAAGGGACAGATCAAGATAAGATGGATAGTCTTTAGGACGCATTCTGTGATGTAGTTGTTAGAGTAAAGGACAAGGACAGTGTTCTGCTCATGGGTGATTTTAATGCCAGGATTGGAAATCAAACAGAAGGGTATGAAAAGGTTATGGGTAAATTTGGAGAGGATATGGAGGCCAACAGGGACAGGAAACAACTCTTGGATTTCTGTGTCAGTATGGGCTCAGTAATCACAAATTCCTTTTTTAAACATAAGAACGTTCACCGGTATACTTGGGAAGGCAGGGGAACCATATCTGTCATTGACTATATAATAACAGATCAGGGATTCAGGAAGGCTGTGAGGGACACACATGTATTCGGGGGATTCTTTGATGACACTGACCACTATTTAATCTGCAGTGAAATTGGTATTGTGAGGCCGAAAGTGCAGGAGGTCAGGTCCATATGTAGGAGGATAAGGAAATCAGGCACAAGTACATAATAGTGATCTCATAAAGGTACCAGTTAGTTGAATGTTGTCAATTACAGTCATTGGAAAAGGAATGGACAAGGTACAGGGCCACAGTACTAGAAGTGGCTAAAGAATGTCTTGGAACAGTAGTACGCAAAGGTAGGATGAAGTAAACAGCTTGGTGGAATGACACAGTCAAGGCAGCCTGTAAAAGGAAAAAGAAGGCGTATCAAAAATGGCTACATACTAGAACTCAGGTAGACAGAGGAAGTTATGTTAAAGAAAGAAACAAAGCCAAACAGATCATTGCAGCATCTAAGAAGAAATCTTGGGAAGACTTTGGGAACAGGTTGGAAACTTTGGGTCAAGCTGCTGGAAAACCATTCTGGAGTGTAATTAGCAGTCTTTGAAAGGGAGGTAAGAAGGAAATAACAAGTATTTTGGACAGGTCAGGAAAACTGCTGGTGAATCCTGTTGATGCCTTGGGCAGATTTTGAAGAGTTGCTCAATGTAGTTGAAAAAATCAGTAATGTTTCAGATTTTGATGTACAGTGGGATAGGAATGATGATGGAAATAGGTTCACATTTGAGGAAGTGGAGAAGATGGTCAATAGATTGCAGTGCAATAAAGCGGCTGGGGTGGATGAAATTAAGTTGGGACTCATCAAATACAGTGGAATGTCAGGTCTTAAATGGCTACACAGGATAATTGAAATGGTGTGGGAGTCAGGACAGGTTCCATCAGACTGGATGTAAGCAGTAATCACACCAATCTTTAAACATGGAAACAAAAAAGATTGTAACAACTACAGAGGTATCTCTTTAATCAGCATTGTAGGTAAAATCTTCTCAGGTATTGTTGAAAGGAAAGTGTGAGTATTAGGTGAGGACAAATTGGATGAAAATCAGTGTGGGTATAGGCCTCTTAGGAGTTGTCAGGACCTGATCTTTGGCTTACGGCAAATAATGGAGAAGTGTTACGAGTGGAACAGGGAATTGTATCTATGCTTTATAGATCTAGAAAAGGCATATGACGGTAAATTGATTTCATCGTTCAGAGTAGTTTCAGGGGTAAGACAAGGCTGCAACCTGTCTCCACTGTTGTTCATATTATTTATGGATCATATGTTGAAAACAATAGACTGGCTGGGTGAGATTAAGATATGTGAACACAAAATAAGCAGTCTGGCATATGCAGATGACTTAGTTGTGATGGCAGATTCGATTGAAAGTTTTCAAAGTAATATTTCAGAGCTAGATCAGAAATGCAAGGACTATGGTATGAAGATTAGCATCTCGAAAATGAAAGTAATGTCAGTGGGAAAGAGATATAAACAGACTGAGTGCCAAAGAGGAGGAACAAAGTTAGAACAGGTGGACAGTTTCAAGTACTTAGGACGCATATTCTCACAGGATGACAACATAGTGAAAGAACTGGAAGCGAGGCATAGTAAAGCTAATGCAGTCAGCACTCAGTTACAATCTACTCTCTTCTGCAAGAAGGAAGTCAGTACCAAGACTGAGTTATCTGTGCACCATTCAATCTTTCGACCAACTTTGTTGTATGGGAGCGAAAGCTGGGTGGATACAGGTTACCTTATCAATAAGGTTGAGGTTACGGATATGAAAGTAGCTAGGATGATTGCAGGTACTAGTAGATGGGAACCATGGCAGGAGGGTGTCCACAATGCGGAAATCAAAGAAAAACTGGGAATGAACTCTATAGATGTAGCAGTCAGGGCGAACAGGCTTAGATGGTGGGGTCATGTTACACACATGGGAGAAGCAAGGTTACCCTAGAGACTCATGGGTTTAGCAGTAGAGGGTAGGAGGAGTTGGGGTAGACAAAGGAGAAGGTACCTGGATTCGGTTAAGAATGATTTTGAAGTAATAGGCTTAACATCAGAAGAGGCACCAATGTTAGCATTGAATAGGGGATCATGGAGGAATTTTATAAGGGGGACTGAACACTGAAAGGCATAATCAGTCTTAAATGATGATGATGATGATGATGATGATGATGATGATGTGTAACTTAGTTGGTAGAATCTTCCAATGGACAGTAATGGCTTAAATTTGATGACCTGTCTGGCATTTCATTTAATCGTCAGGAAGTTCTAAGCTTTGATGTATTTCTTGGCTAGTTTTTCACAGCAGCAGAGATAAAATTTTGGATCCTACCTCAGAGGAAAACTACATAATACGTAACATAAAAGAATTTATCAAAAGTTCTAAAATTGTTGAAGTAATGGCACACATTTCTTTCCATTTAAATTAGTTACATTACTATAAATAAGAGATACTACCTGAAAAATTTGTATTATATGAGGAACAGAAAAAATGTCATTAAAAGTGGATATTAAACTGAAACATGATGAGCACCAGGAAAAAGAAATGACACAAATGAAATACATTTGTTCTTATTTTGTGAATTTCAGGCTGATGAAATAAATATATTTGGCAGTCAGAAATACCATACAAGCAATGTTATGTTACTGCATTTTATGGTCATATACAGGGTGTTACAAAAAGGTACGGCCAAACTTTCAGGAAACATTCCTCACACACAAATAAAGAAAAGATGTTATGAGGACATGTGTCCAGAAACGCCTAATTTCCATGTTAGAGCTCATTTTAGTTTCATCAGTATGTACTGTACTTCCTCGATTCACCGCCAGTTGGCCCAATTGAAGGAAGGTACTGTTGACTTCGGTGCTTGTGTTGACATGCGACTCATTGCTCTACAGTACTAGCATCAAGCACATCAGTACGTAGCATCAACAGGTTAGTGTTCATCACGAATGTGGTTTTGCTGTCAGTGCAATGTTTACAAATGCAGAGTTGGCAGATGCCCATTTGATGTATGGATTAGCACGGGGCAATAGCCGTGGCGCAGTACGTTTGTATTGAGACAGATTTCCAGAACGAAGGTGTCCCGACAGGAAGACGTTCGAAGCAATTGATCGGCGTCTTAGGGTGCACGGAACATTCCAGCCTATGACTCGCAACTGGGGAAGACCTAGAACGATGAGGACACCTGCAATGGACAAGGCAATTCTTCGTGCAGTTGACGATAACCCTAATGTCAGTGTCAGAGAAGTTGCTGCAGTACAAGGTAACATTGACCACATCACTGTATGGAGAGTGCTATGGGAGAACCAGTTGTTTCCGTACCATGTACAGTGTGTGCAGGCACTATCAGCAGCTGATTGGCCTCCACGGGTACACTTCTGCGAATGGTTCATCCAACAATGTGTCAATCCTCATTTCAGTGCAAATGTTCTCTTTATGGATGAGGCTTCATTCCAACATGATCAAATTGTAAATTTTCACAATAAACATGTGTGGGCTGACGAGAATCCACACACAATTGTGCAATCACATCATCAACACAGATTTTCTGTGAACGTTTGGGCAGGCATTGTTGGTGATGTCTTGATTGGGCCCCATGTTCTTCCACCTATGCTCAGTGGAGCCCCTTATCATGATTTCATACAGGATACTCTACCTGTGCTGCTAGAACATGTGCCTTTACAAGTACGACACAACATGTGGTTCATGCACGATGGAGCTCCTGCACATTTCAGTCGAAGTGTTCGTACGCTTCTCAACAACAGATTCAGTGACCGATGGATTGGTAGAGGTGGACCAATTCCATGGCCTCCATGCTCTCCTGACCTCAACCCTCTTGGCTTTCATTTACGGGGGCATTTGAAAGCTCTTGTCTATGCAACCCTGGTACCAAATGTAGAGACTCTCCGTGCTTGTATTGTGGATGGCTGTGATACAATACGCCATTCTACAGGGCTGCATCAGCGCTTCAGGGATTCCATGCGACGGAGGGTGGATGCATGTACCCTCGCTAACAGAGGACATTTTGAACATTTCCTGTAACAAAGTGTTTGAAGTCACGCTGGTACGTTCTGTTGCTGTGTGTTTCCATTCCATGATTAATGTGATTTGAAGAGAAGTGATAAAATGAGCTCTAACATGGAAAGTAAGCGTTTCCCGACACATGTCCGCATAACATATTTTCTTTCTTTGTGTGTGAGGAATGTTTCCTGAAAGTTTGACCGTACCTTTTTGTAACACCCTGTATATAATAGATTGTTGTTGGATTACTTCCAGGTGGCTTGTACCAAAATTGGCTTATATCTGTACAATTGCACAGGGCCCAAATGATGTTGATCCAGTAATGATGATACTGCACATCAGTTTCCTGAGTTTCAGAGTTGTGTGGGGTTACTCAGTGTTCTCAGTGTGTGGTGCACTTTTAATGAACTGATTGTCCAGTGTTATATGGCAACAATATGAGATGCTGCCTAAAGCTTTCATTTTTGACAGGTAGTAGTTATCTTAAAAAATAAACATATCTGTTTATGTTTCAGTACAACAACAACAACAACAGAACAAACATTACAAGTTTGGTTCAGAAAATTATTTTCCCTTCACTAGCGACCAGATTTCTCATTATCTTCTATTCAGGTAAGGAATGAAAAACATTATGTTTGAAAGCAACTGGAAATGGATGTGTTGGTCAAACCAATCAGAGTTTTGTGTTGAGGATACTGGAGGTACCTTAAGTATGGTTCCATCCTCTTCCATGGATATTATCTCCTCTCCAAGAAATAGTGTAGCCTTCACCACACATCAGCTTGACTGTGAGTGGTGAGTCAAATCAGCAATAGATCTTGGGGACTTGTACAGTGGAGGCAGGAACCAGTGAAAACTAAGGTACTGTCCCATACCCCTTACTAAAAAGTGTGAGGGCTGACTCCCTCTGAAATGGAGACTGAACCAGTGCAACATTTCACCTGTTGGGAAATATGCTGTGTGATGCATCAGGGGAAGCAAGCACATAAGAGTAAGTATCTTTTGGTCATTGACAGTTCAAATATATGGTAAACAGTGGTATTTCATAGGGAAGGATCACCTTTTGCTCTCTGTGTGTATGTGTAGAGGCTTCATTCAACATGAACAACATGAGAGAACAGGGTGCAACAGTTGCAGATCATGGTTCACATTGGAACAAACAATGCTATTCATTTGGGTTCTGACCATTCCCGTGACTGGCAGAGAAGGTGCAGAAAACTGTCCTTGCTCGTGGGGTCTCAACAAAACACAAAATTTGTCACTTTATTCCTAGAACTGATTGTGGCCCCCATGTTCTGAGTTGAATAGTAGGATTGAATCAGAGACTTCAAAGGTTCTGTGACAAGATAGGCTGCAATTTCTTATACTTTCTCTATAAGGTTGAGAATTGTGGGTTTCCCACGAACAGCACAGGGGTGAAATATACATCGGATGCTGATAAGTAGGAAAAACAAACTCACTTCATGTACAGCAATAGTAGTGTCCTACTTCACACAGTCACATCTGTTAAATTTCTGGGTGTAATGTTCCAAAGCAATGTGAAATGGAATGAGCATGTGGGGATTGTAGTACAAAAGGTGGATGGTCAACTTTGGTTTATTGGAAGAATTCTAGGAAAGTGTGTTTTATCTGTAAAAGAGACTGCATTAGGATGCAAGTGTGACCTATTCTTGAGCACTGCTTGAGTGTTTTGGATCTGTACCAGGACAGATTAAAAGAAGACTTTTAGGCAATTCAGAGGTAGGCTGCTAGATTTGATACTGGTAGGTTCGAACAGCATGCAAGTGTTACTGAGATGCTTATGGAACTCAAATGGGAATCTCTGGAGGGAAGGTGACATTCTTTTCAAGGAACACTATTGAGAAAATATATCCAGCATTTGAAGCTGACTGCAGAACAATTGTGTTGCCTCTAACATACATACGATGCAAGAAACACAGGTACAAGATATGAGAAATTATGGCTTATACAAAGGAATATAGATAGTTGTTTTTCCCTCATTCTATATGTGAGTGGAACAGGAAAGGAAATGACTAGAAATGGTATGCAGTACCCTTGACCATATGCTGTAAGGTGGATTCCAGAGTATGAATGTAGATAGATGTAGTTACTATTCAGATAGCTGACCATGAATGGTAACCCAGTCAACAAAGCCCAATATATGTCATCTGGGAGAAAAAATTCGTGTAGTCACAAATTTTTGTACAGTAGTAGGAGGTAGTGTCATGAACAACATAGTAAAAATCCTGACAGGTGGGGTGTAAAGGTCATTTTTTTAGGTTCTTCTTGAATATCTCCTGAGCCACAGCTTCTAGCAAAAATGTTCCCCAACACAAAATTAAACTACATTAAATTTTGTATAAAAAAGGTCCTGTTATTTTTTCTCTTGGATTAATAGTTTCCTCATTACAGGGGATGCAAAAATTGTGAGTTATTAAAATTGTGTTTGAATGGTATGAAATTGATGTTTATCGTTAAATTAAATGAATTAATAACAAATAATAAATGTGTGTAACACATCTAAGTCTTGAAGGACTGTATTAAGGTATAAATTGTGTTCTGGGGGTGTAACAGGGTGGAGGTGGGGTGGAGGTTAAAAGCACACATGCAGGTCACCAGATAGTGGTCACGCACGTCCCTCCATCGTAGGTCTGCAAAATGAAGAGGGAGCAGGCAGTTCACTGTTCTATATCCCTCGCTATATCACAAAAAGCAACTACAGGGTATTTCAAAAAAGTTACAATGACCCTTCCTAAGCTTACCTTATGAATCAGTTGCAATGCTTTCAGGAAGGAGGTGTTTATTTTCCACAAAGTGTTTAATACTACATTGAAAGCAGATTTGAGTTCCTAATACTACAAATGTAAAAAAAAAATGTATGGACATAATATATGTAAATTTGATACTGTAAGCTATGAAAAACATTCCAGACATTGATAGTGGAGGCAACAAAATCAACATTGTCAAATATATATTGACAACATGTTACACTTGGAGCAGGCTCTTCAATGTGATAGAAGTTGACAGCTTCAGCTGTTGAAATTTTTTACATAAGAGCACTTTTAACAACTGCAAGTAAATATTCATTTAACAAACTGAAAATAACGCCACTATATAAACACAATCTCAGTGAAGTTATTTTGTCTATTCACAAGAGAGAAATGGACAGCAAATTTCAGGGAGGTATAGTCTGTGTAAACTGAAAAGCAAGTTGCACTCGTGGTGGGGGAAGTTGCTTTTCCTGGAAGAATGCTACAGCTGCCATACTGGATGCCAGAACCAATTTCCCCTCTAGCATTGTAGAACAGCATGCAGAAATTTACATATATTCTGTCCAAATGTGTTCCTTGTATAATATTAGTAATTCATATCTGTATTCAATGTAGTGTTAGTGCACTTTAGAAATATAAAAAAGTCATCTTTAAACTCCTCCCCACCCCCACACTCAAAATTCAATGATCAGGATTTTTAGTATGTTATTCATTACACTCTCCCTATCACTGTACAAAAACGTGTGACTACATGTACTTTTCGTCTAATGTTCCTTTGTTGGGTGGTCTATGGAGTGAACACAACTTTTTTTTTCATTTTTAAATTAGGGAATTCTCCACTCAGTGTGGATAACGATATCTGTAGGAAACTTCATTTATCATCCAAGGAAATGCCCACAAAGATCAGACTATTTCATGATCAACTGCCAAAATATTTGAACAAACTCACACAGTTTGAAATTCTCTTAAAAAGCAGTGAAGCTCACTTAATAATAGTCACAGAAAGTCAACTAAAACAAAAAATTGAACATCTTCAGAATTTAGGGTGAATCTAAGTGAATATCTGAAAGATAGGCTAATAAGAAATTGGAGTGATGTATCTGTTGCTTAGACAGTAAGCTCAAATCTGGTATCAGTTACCATGGGGCAGTTGTAACAACAATGATTACCTAAGTACAAGGACCAACTAAAACAAGTAGAAATAAAGGAGATCACTCACTGAAAGGCAGAAGTGCTGTATTGTTAATAGGTACACAAGCAAAAGGTACAGGGCTTGGCTAGCTTTTGGAATGCATTTCCTTTTTCAAGCTTCTACATCTACATCTACATCCATACTCTGCAAGCCGCCCGACGGTGTGTGGTGGAGGGTACCTTGAGTACCTCTATCGGTTCTCCCTCCTACTCCAGTCTCGTATTGTTCGTGGAAAGAAGGATTGTCGGTATGCCTCTGCGTGGGCTCTAATCTATCTGATTTTATCCTCATGGTCTCTTCATGAGATATACGTAGGAGGGAGCAATATACTGCTTGACTCCTCGATGAAGGTATGTTCTCGAAACTTCAACAAAAGCCCATACTGAGCTACTGAGCGTCTCTCCTGCAGTGTCTTCCACTAGAGTTCATCTATCATCTCCGTAACACTTTCGTGATTACTAAATGATCCTGTAACAAAGCGCGCTGCTCTCTGTTGGATCTTCTCTATTTCTTCTATCAACCCTATCTGGTACAGATCCCACACTGCTGAGCAGTATTCAAGCAGTGGGCGAATAAGCGTACTGTAACCTACTTCCTTTGTTTTCGGATTGCATTTCCTTAGGATTCTTCCAATGAATCTGTCTGGCATCTGCTTTACCGACGATCAACTTTATATGATCATTCCATTTTAAATCACTCCTAATGCATACTCCCAGATAATTTGTGGAATTAACTGCTTCCAGTTGCTGACCTGCTATATTGTAGCTAAATGATAAGGGATCTTTCTTTCTATGTATTCGCAGCACATTACACTTGTCTACATTGAGATTCAATTGCCATTCCCTGCACCATGCGTCAATTTGCTGCAGATCCTCCTGCATTTCAGTACAATTTTCCATCATTACAACCTCTCAATATACTACAGCATCATCCGCAAAAAGCCTCAGTGAACTTCCAATGTCATCCACAAGGTCATTTATGTATATTGTGAATAGCAACTTACTTTGGAAGACTTCTCTCCATTGAGAATGACATGCTGCGTTCTGTTACCTAGGAACTTTTAAATCCAATCACACAATTTGTCTGATAGTCCATATGCTCTTACTTTGTTCATTAAACGACTGTGGGGAACTGTATCGAATGCCCTGCGGAAGTCAAGAAACATGGTATCTACCTGGGAACCCATGTCTATGGCCCTCTGAGTCTCGTGGACGAATAGCGTGAGCTGGGTTTCACACGATCGTCTTTTTCAAAACCGTGCTGATTCCTACAGAGTAGATTTCTAGTCTCCAGAAAAGTCATTATACTCAAACATAATACATGTTCCAAAATTCTACAACTGATCGACCTTAGAGATATAGGTCTATAGTTCTGCACATCTGTTCGATGTCCCTTCTTGAAAATGGGGATGACCTGCATCCTTTTCCAATCCTTTGGAATGCTACGCTTTTCTAGAGACCTACGGTACACCGCTGCAAGAAGGGGGGCAAGTTCCTTCGCATACTCTGTGTAAAATCAAACTGGTATCCCATCAGGTCCAGTGGCCTTTCCTCTTTTGAGTGACTTTAATTGTTTCTCTAGCCTTCTGTCATCTATTTCGATATCTACCATTTTGTCATCTGTGCGACAATCTAGAGAAGGAACTACAGTGCAGTCTTCCTCTGCGAAACAGCTTTGGAAAAACACATTTAGTATTTCGGCCTTTAGTCCGTCATCCTCCGTTTCAGTACCGCTTTGGTCACAGAGTGTCTGGACATTTTGTTTTGATCCACCTACCGCTTTGATATAAGACCAAAATTTCTTAGGATTTTCTGCCAAGTCAGTACATAGAACTTTACTTTCGTATTCATTGAACGCCTCTTGCATAGCCCTCCTCACACTACATTTCGCTTTGTGTAATTTTTGTTTGTCTGCAAGGCTTTGGCTATGTTTATGTTTGCTGTGAAGTTCCCTTTGCTTCCGCAGCAGTTTTCTAACTCAGTTGTTGTACCATGATGGCTGTTTTCCATCTCTTATGATCTTACTTGGCACATACTCATCTAATGCATATTGTACGACGGTTTTGAACTTTGTCCACTGATCCTCAACACTATCCGTACTTGAGACGAAACTTTTGTGTTGAGCCATCAGGTACTCTGTAATCTGCTTTTTGTCACTTTTGCTAAACAGAAAAGTCTTCCTACCTTTTTTAATATTTCTATTTATGGCTGAAATCATCGATGCAGTAACCACTTTATGATCGCTGATTCCGTGTTCTGCGTTAACTGTTTCAGATAGTTCGGGTCTGTTTGTCACCAGAAGGTCTAATATGCTATCGCCCCGAGTCAGTTCTCTGTTTAACTGCTCAAGGTAGTTTTCAGATAAAGCACTTACAACAAATTTCACTGGATTCTTTGTCCCTGCCACCCGTTATGAATCTTTGAGTCACCCAGAACTATAACATGGTGGGGAAATCTACTGAAAATATTTTCCAAATTATCCTTCAGGTGCTCAGCCACAACAGATGCTGAGCCAGAGGGCCTATAGAGACATCAAATTACCATGTCTGAGCTTACTTTAACTGTGACCTTCACCCAAATTATTTCACATTTCAGATCTCCATCAATTTCCTTTGATACTAGTGCACTTCTTATAGCTTGTAGGAAAAACAAGCACGCGCGTGCCCACACACACACCCGTGCGCGTGCGCGCGCACCCACACACACACACACCTGTACGCGCGCCCCACCCCCTGCCCCCCCCTGCCCCCCCCCCCACACACACACAAAAGAAAGGGGGGGGGGGAAGGGTGCAGAGCACTTACCTCCTTAACCTCCTCCGGCGTAGGCCAGAAGGTTATGGGAGTGAAGGATGTGCTGTAAAGATAGCTCCCATCTGCACAGCTCATAAAAGCTGCTGGTGGTGGAAGGGATCCAGATGGCACATGTTGTGAAGCAGCCATTGAAATCTCACATGTTGTGCTCTGCTGCATATTGTGTCACTGGGCTGTCAAATGGTTCAAATGGCTCTGAGCACTATGGGACTTAACATCTATGGTCATCAGTCCCCTAGAACTTAGAACTACTTAAACCTAACTAACCTAAGGACAGCACACAACACCCCGCCATCACGAGGCAGAGAAAATCCCTGACCCCGCCGGGAATCGAACCCGGGAACCCGGGCGTGGGAAGCGAGAACGCTACCGCACAACCACGAGATGCAGGCTCACTGGGCTGTCCACCTTGTTTTTAGCAATAGTCTGACAGTGACCATTCATTCTGGTTGACAGATGGTTGGTTGTCATACCATTGTAAAAAACTGTGCGGTAGTTGCAACAAAGCCGGTATGTAACATGGCTGCTTTCACAGATGGCCCGGCCTCTGATTGGGTACGATAAGCCTGTAATGGGACTGAAGGAGGTGGTGCTGGTTGAACAGATTAGTCATGCCTTGCTTCTGGTTCTTCCACAGGGGTATTTTTCTGTGGCAGGGTTGGGGGTGGGAATGGCATAGGGGTGAACTAGAATGATGTGGAGGTTGGGCGAGTGGTGGTACACCACTTTGGTAGGGGTTGGAAGTATCCTGGGTAGGATGTCCCTCGTTTCAGGGCATGATGATGGACAACCAAAGCCCTGATAAAGGACATGTTTCAGTTGTTCCAGTCTGGGGTGGTACTGGGTGACAAGGGGTGTGCTTCATTGCAGTTGGTTCTTGAGATGGATGTGAGGATTAGTTGCATGTGAGGATATGGAATTGGAGACCTGTGAGACCTGTTTGTGAAGTAGGTCTGAAGGCTATTGCCCAGCTGTGAAGGCCTTTGTGACGCCTTCAGCATTCTGGGCGAGGAAGTTCTCATCACTGCAGATGTGTCGACCATAGCTGGACAGGCTATACATGTGGGGTATAGGACAGGTGACAGCTGTCAAAGTGCAGATACTGTTGGTGATTGGTGGATTTGATATGGACTGAGGTGTGGATGGAGCCATCTGAGAGGAGTTGATCGACATCTAGCAAAATGGCATGATGGGTGGAGGAGGACCAAGTGAAGTGAGCGGGAGAGGAGGTGTTGACATTGTGAAGGAATGAGGTGTCATCATTAAACCTGAACCAGATGTGGGGTTTGTGGTTTTGGGAGGCTAGAAATGTTGCCTATAGGTGGTCCATGAAGAGGTTAGCATATGGCGGTGCCATGCAGGTGCCTATGGCTGTGCCACGAATTTTTTTTGTATACCTTTGCTCCAAAGGTGAAGTAGTTATGGGTTAGGATGTAGTTCGTTAGGTGTACAAGGAATGAAGTGATGTGTTTGAGATTTGCAGGGTGTTGGGGGAGGTAATGTTCAATCTTGGCAAGGCCATAGCCATGAAGGATGCTAATGTGTAGGAAGAATGCATCAACAGTGACGAGTAGTGGTCCAGGAGGTAAGAGTGTGGTAATTGTTGAGAGCTGGTGCAGGAAGTGGTTGGTATCTATCTATAATGTGCGAGTCTAGGTTTTGGATAATTGGTTGGAGACATTGATCAACAAGGGCCAAATTCTTTCAGTGGGGGCACTGCAACCAGCCACAATGGGGTGCGCATGATTGTTAGGTTTGTGGATTTTGGGGAGCATGTAGAAAGTGTGTGTGTGGCTGTTTTTGGGGTGAATTGGGAGATGGATTCAAGGAGAGGTTCTAGCCTAAGGATTTGAGTAGGGATTGGAAGTTATGTTGGACTTTTGGGATGGGGTCACTTTGGCAGAGTTTGTAGGTGGAGGTGTTGGACAACTGGCAACTCTGCTAGGTAGTCACTCTGGTTTGTCACAACAGTGGTGGAACCTATGTCTGGCAGGAGGACGATCAGGTCAGGATCTGTTTTTAGGTTGTGTAGAGCAATCCTTTCTTCTGTTGAAAGGTTGTTGTTCTTAGAGGGGACCTGGGGAAGGATGGTGAGACCAGGCTGGAAGTTAGGAATTCCTGCAATGTGACCAGAGGATGATTAGGTGGGAGTGTGGGAGAGTCATGATTTCATGGTATTTTGAATTGGCACAGGCAGGATTTGGTATTCAGATTGGATTGGCTGTAGTTGGAAGGGTTGGTGGGAAAGAAGTGTTTCCACTGTAGCTAGTGGGAGAAGGAAATTAGGTCTTTCACAAGTCCAACATGGTTAAACCTGGGAGTCGGGCTGAATGTGATGCCTTTGGAAAGGACTGAATCTTCTGTGGGGCTGAGGAATTTGGTGGTCGCTGGGGAAAGAAGTTGGTATTGGAAATGGGGAACCAAGGTGTTAGGTGATTGTAGGGGGAGCTGAATAATGTTGATGGGTGTAAGGAATTAGACGAATTGTGTTGGGGGCAGGGGGTAGTATTGTGACTGGGGTGTTATCTAATAGTGTGCAAAATAAATTCAACCATGGATGATTTATCATTCTGCATAAGAAATAAAGAGAAAACAAGGACAGGCAGATCGGGAGTGATATGTGAGGTGGGGAGGATTTTAAGTTGTTAGAAGTGTATTATGCTTTTATCAGGAGTTGCGTAGCATGTGTAATTATGAGCGCGGCTGTCGTAACGGACACAGCCAATACTACAGGGTGTAACAAAAGTTACATGTGACCATGTGTGTCATGGTTGTTATGGAGTGTGTCATAAAGGTGAGAAGGAAGAAACAGAAGAGAAAAAAGGGATGGACAATAGAGAGGAGCCAGTCCATTTCCCTCACAAACTTGGTTCTATAAAAACACAGCTCCATGGCACAGGCATCCCTGCATCACCTCCCCTACCTCTGCAAAATACTGTTACTATGTAGTCCCCTTCTACATGCTCCACAAAATCCACAAACCTAACAGTCCTGGGCATCTCATTGTGGCTGGTTATAGTGCCCCCACTGAAAGAATCTTGGCCCTGTTGATCAATGTATCCAATCAATTGTCCAAAACCTAGCCTTCCACATTAAAGATACCAAACACTTCCTGCACTGGCTCTTCACTATCGCCACACCCGCACCTCCCTGATCCCTGCTTGCCACTGTTGATGGAACTTCCCTATAGACCAACACCCCTCATACCCATGGCCTTGCTGTGATTGAACACTACCTCGTCCAATGCCCTGAAGATCCCAAACCCATAACTACTTCACCTTTAAAGGGAAGGTATACAAACAAATCTGCGGCACAGCCATGGCAACTGCATGGCATCCTCCTGTGCCAACCTCTTCATGGACCACTTAGAGGAAAATTCCTAGCTTTCATAGCTGAGTGTTAATATGCTCACCTCCCATGCAAGCGAGTCCGGGTTCGATTCCCGGTTGGGTTGGAGATTTTCTCTGTTCGGGGACTGGGTGTTGTGTTGTCATCATCATCAATTCATTCTCATAACCGATGTACAAATTACTCAATGTGGCATGAGGCCTCCTGCCCAACAATGCCATATGATCATTTCATTTCATTTTTCCTAGCTTCCCAAAACCCCAAACATCTCGTCTTGTTCAGGTTTATTGATGACAATCTGGAACCAAGGCCAGGACACCTTATCTTCATTCCTTCACAACCTCAACACCTTCTCCCTATCCGCTTCACCTGGTCCTCCTCCACCCATCATGCCACTCTCTTAGATGTTGATCTTTTCCTCTCAGATGGCTCCACCCACATCTCAGTGCACATCAGTCCCACCAATCACCAACAGCACCTGCACTTTGAAACCTGCCACCTATTCCACCTATACAGCCTGTCCACCAGTGGTAAATGTATCTTCAGTGGTGAGAACTTCCTCATCCAGAAAGCTGGAGGTCTCACAAAGGCCTTCGCAGGCAGGCAATAGCCTTCAGATCTAATTCATGAACAGATCTCCCATGCCATATCCTCACATCCACCCCCAAGAACCAACCACAAAGAAGTGACTCCGCTGTCACCCAGTACCACTTCAGACTGGAATGACTGATCCACATCCTTCATCAGGGCTTTGGTTATCCATCATCATGTCCTGAAATGAGAGACATCCTACCCAAGATACTTCCAACCTCTCCCAAAGTGGTGTTCCGCTGCCCAACCAACCTCCATAATATCCTAGTCCATCCCTATGCCACTCCCATCCCCAATACCCTGCCACAGTGATGCAGACTTGCCAAATCCATCCACCCAGCACCACCCCCATCAGAGGCCGGGGTAGGAAGGTATCCTTACATCCTTCACTCCTGTGTGTGTGTGTGTGTGTGTGTGTGTGTGTGTGTGTGTGTGTGTGTGTGTGTGTGTCAATGATGCAGTGCTTCTGCCTTTCAGTGAGTCATCTCCTTTATTCTTAAATAATTAATATTTATCAACCAGTACTTTTTGTACATTATTGTAAAGCTGGTAGAAAGATTCATATGTTCAATAAACAATATAAAGAAGCAGTAGTGTCATATCTTAAGGAGAAACACAAAACATTTAGCACTGCACATAAATATGAAGGAATGTGGCTTATGTATAGAAGAATAGTTGATCAAGCACTAGATAGATATAGTGATAAGCCAGAAGATTATGACCATCTGCTTAACAGTATGTTAAATACAATAAAGCAGCAATTCTGCATGGCATGAAACTGCTAATCCCTTGGTAGGTTTGTGAAGGTATATGACACCATATGTGTATGCATAGGTTATGCAATTCCTATAAATTATGAGCTGGTGAAATGTGGCCATGGAGCTGGTGTCTGATAATGTATTGGATATATTCCATTAGGTTCAGATCAGGTGAATTTGAAGGCCAAGAAATATGAGTTCACTGTCGTACTACTGAAACACTGTAGCGTGATCCTGACCATGTGACATGAAAAGTTATCCTGCCAGAAGATACAATTACTTATCAGGAGATATCAAGCATGAAGTGATGGTCCACAATATTGCTCACATAGTACACAACTATTATGGTGCCTCAATTGCTATCACATATCCCACATATCCCATCCAATCCCAAATAAATGTCCCCCATAGCATAATACCACCCATACCAAACTGCGTCCATACCACAGTGCATGTTTTTAGCAGCGGTTCATCTACATGACAGTGTATCCAGACACAACGGTTGATTTGGTCCAACAAGAAATGTGATTCATAGAACAGAATGACATGTTTCCATTGGTCGATGGTCCAATCGTGATGATCTTATGCCTACTCAATTGTAATTGACCATGTCATTGGCTGAGCATGAGGACATGTAGGGGCTGCTGCTGCAGAGCCCTATTTTCAAAAATGTGCACTGTATGGTGATGTCCAAAATACTTGTGACTGCACCACCATTGTATTCTGTCCAACACCTTCTCACCTAATCATGCT
The DNA here is from genome assembly GCF_023864345.2 of Schistocerca serialis cubense. NCBI lineage: Eukaryota > Metazoa > Arthropoda > Insecta > Orthoptera > Acrididae > Schistocerca > Schistocerca serialis. Next base: position 302,782,634 of record NC_064640.1, on the reverse strand, counting down.
CTCACTATCCTTCAACCACTTTGCATATGTGCTCACGACAGTTGCGTGTGAACAGATGACCAGCCTCACCCTTTCTGAGGAGCTCATTTCCAGAAACCAGGCCATAAGAACCTGCTCGTTGTCAAAGTCATTTATGTCAGTGGATTTCCCCATCTATGGCCCATGTTGTCACTATTGTGATTCTTAATCCATCTTTACTGCACTTGAATAGTTTCCTTATTGCATTATATGTTTGCGATGCATTCAGTATCACATTGGTCAGTGGTCATGATATCAATGTATGAACCTAGTAGGACAGTTCATAATCGGACGGACCCTCCATGGTATACAATCATTGTAAAGGAACATCAAAAGAAAGAGGAACTACAGCATAATAGCTTTAAAGTAAAGCATAGGGCTGTAGGTATGGAGTTGCTCAATGATAACTTCAGAATCAAAAGGTTAATGCAGGGTGCCTTTACAGACCACTGTAGCATAATCTTAAAGTCTCCCACAAATCCCCAAGGAAACTCTAGTCATATGTTAAGTCTGTCAGTGGCATGAAAGTTATTGTTCAGGTACTTACAGATAATACAGTAACTAAAATTGAGGACAGCAGAGTAAAATCAGAAGTGATGAACACCATCTTTAGATTTTCCTTTACAAAAGAAGATACAGGAATGCTGTTTCTGGTTAACTGTCACACACTTCAAAGATTACTGATGTACATATTAGTGTCAGTGAGGCTGAGGAGAAATCATTAAAATCAAACAAGGCTCCAAAGCCTACTGGTTGATGTGATATTCTGTACAGGATTTGCAGTTGAGTTGGCTCCCATTTCAATAAAAATATTCCATAGCTCCCTTGAATAAAAAACTGTGCCCAATGGTTAGAATTAAGCATAGGCCACACCCATCTACAACTAGGGTAGCAGAAGTGACCCACACAGGTTGATATCCATCTGTTGTAGAATCTTAGAACATATTCTGAGCTTAAACATAGTGAAGTATCTCAAGCAGAATGTTCTCCGTGCTAACCAACACGGATTCGAATAACATTGGTCACATGAAGCCCAACCGTGTTTTTGTCAAATGACTTCTTGAAAGCCATGTACCCTTTATTTCATTTACACCACTGTGACAGCAGATCAATAATCCTCATATACTTTATTTTCATGAACACTAGAAATCTGCACATTTCAGAATAATTGCATGTTCCTTGTTCTCCACACCACGTATCACTTCTTCAAGGAAGTGAGCAGCTATGGTGATAAACTGGAACTTAAAGTGGACAGTTTTATTTTTTTAAAAAAAAAATAATTTCAGATTCATCATTCTGTTGTAGATTATGTTTTCTATTCTTGGAGAAGATAGACTGCCCTAAAATTTTTCAGTTTATGTCATGTTTCCTAAAACAAGAAGTTAATAGAGCTATTTCTTGTCTTTGTAACAAGGTACCTATTTTAATTGCTGCAGAAGGTGTGAACAAATACTTTTTACACTCATTTTGAAGAGGTAACATTCCTGACCAGTTTGCCTACAATGATGTCTTCTCTGTGATCCAGTTGATTATCAAATAGATAGTGGTAAGGATTTATATTAACCAAGGTGACACTTCAGAAATTTGAATTCCAGTCAAAGTAATTTATTGCACAATCATCACATGTGATCAGCTTATAGTTCATACTATTTACTACGTTTTGCATAATAAGGTTAGTAACCTACACAGAATCCACAGAATCTTATCTATTTATATGAGAGGCTATTAACAAGGTTTCAACACTATTCTCATGATGAACATAGAACTAGTAGTGCAGAGACACTCTGACTGAACTTGACTATGGTTTGGCAGTGACTTGACTGCATACTTAACACAGACTGACTGCAGTGGTGGTTCAGTGCCAAGACATAAAGGAATTAGAGACATTAGTTGCCAGTGGGCATTGATTTATATCAACAAGGCAAGATGAAAATTTTTGCTAGAACGGGATTTCAACCAGGTCTCCTGCTTACTAGGCAGATGCACTGACCAGTACATCATCTGGACACAGTGGTCACCACAACCACCCAAACTACCCTAGCACTTCTGCCCTCAAACCCAAATTCTCAACTTATACCTCACATTACTGATGTGGTAGCCTTGCTCATTAGTCTCATTATTCACAATATCTTGCCAATTCCCATGAGAGTTTGAGCTCCATGTGTATCTGCACTGAAAGGACCATTGACCATCGTCACCTTAATTATATATATGTAGTGTCTGTTCTTTAGGACATGGCTGAAAGAAGAAACACAATTTTGATCTTGGTTTAGTGCTTTTGGTACTGACCATGAAGCCTTTTTAAAGACTTGTGTAAAAAATTTATACAAATTACGTACAAATGTTAAAATATGGATCACTTACATATTTAATAAAAACATAAATGACTTGAATTGTTGGCAGCATTTATACACATACAGAAATGAAGCTACTTTGTTTGACCATTGGCTATGTATTCTATAAAACGACGTTATTATTGGTTTCTGTTTTTATTGGCGGATTTTTAGGCATCCACATTTCTCCTGCATTTTCTAATAGAGCCCACCAAGATTATTCTAGAAATAATGTCTTATATTTGAAATGTTTAATTAACTAACATGTTTCCACAGTCATAATATACATTATTATTGACAGAAAAATTAGGGCAAAAAATAGTAAAACTGAATTTCTGAATGTGAAACTTGAGCTTCTCCTGCCATATAAAATGTTCAATCAACTTATGGGAATGCCTGTCGGTAATGTCTTCAACAACCACCAATATTTTGATGGGCCAACACCACACAATTTTCAAGGCATCTGAGTTGAAGACATCACCCGATTGCATTCCTGTAAGTTGTTTGAAAATTTTTGAATGATTTACATTCTGCAATTTGAGCAATCCTTTGTTTATTATGATAACAGTTCTGAATATCAGTATTCCCTAAACTACAAAATTTTGAAAGAAGGTGAAAGTGTTCCGTACATGGAACCAGGACATGCCTTTTAAATCATATATGTGAATCATGAATTAATGAGACCTGAATTTTAGGTGTATGTGGTTTTACTGAATCACAAATGTTGAATATTTTCTTAAGTAAAAGATTTTTATAGAGAATATTTATATCCTTGTATTCAGTCAAATGTAAGATACATATGGGATGGTCAACACATTACCATCCCTAATACAGTGTAGGAAACCCGATGGCGTTGAAAACAGGTTACAGTCATTTCAGAATGGATACATACAGGTCATGTGTGGTTTTAAAGGAAATTTTACACCTTTCTTCCTTTAAAATAGTGGCAAGTTCAGGTAACTATGATGATGGTGTTATAGCGACCACACACTATTCTCTCCAAAGTATGCCATAAAGCCTCATTAATACTGAGATCTCGTGACTGTGGTAGCCAGGGGAGATGTGGCAATTCATCCTCATGCTCACAAAGCTTGTTCTGGATTATATGAACTGTGTGAACAGGGGTCATGTCATCTTGGAATCCAGCATCACAATTTGGGAATGAACATTGTACCATGTAATGGACCTAATCAGCCAAAATGATCACATAATCCTTGGCAGTAATGTAACATGAAATAGCATGATACGGCTGCCCAAATCATTACTAAACCCCCCCCCCACATATCATTCTTGTGACATAAACTCAGCTAGAAGCTGTAAACAGTGTGAAACACGACCCATCCAATCAAATTACTTTTTTTTTCCATTGCTCAATAGATCATGGCTTTGGCACCACGTTTTCTTGTTACAGGTATTTGCATCACTGATGAGTGGTTTTGAAATTTTCCAGCTCAACCTGCAGTTCTTTGCTTTTGGAGTTCCCTTTGTGTTGTTGTTGTTGTTGTTGTGGTGCTGACAGGGTTTGAAAGGGTGACATTCAGTTCTGCAGTGACTTTTGCAGCTTTTGTACTGTTATTTTTCTTCTCAACCTTTTTCAATGACTGTCTGTCATGATCACTCAACACACACTTTTATCTGCATTGCGACTTAGCGGATAATGTGTATTCACTTTCCTTGTATGTAGTACAAATGTTCAGTATGGATCCTCTCAAAACACCAAACATATTATCTCCCTTGGCTATAGGAGCACCCATCATACAAGAACCATCAACTTACCCACATTGGAATTCAATTAGCTCCAGCATAATGCACACACAACTACACAGAACACTGTTTTGACCATGACTGGCACATGCAATGTATTGAAGACATTGCACAGCTGCCATTCATGGTCAGATAGAACAGTGTGACCTGCGGGCTTGGCTAGTATCTGTATTCATGTTCAATCATGTATTTCCGCAGTGTTTCCATATTTTTCTCCAACCCCTGTACTTCATGCAAAAAGGATCAGAAAAAAACATTTTTAACTAATTCTGAATATGTATTAGATAATAAAAACTAATGAAAAAATAGTATAATATATCAGAGTAACTGAAACTATTCCACACTGCTTTGTTATAAGGGGGGACAATTTTATGAGCTAATGAGTGTACTCTGTCTGCTGTCAGTGATGGACAGGTCTGAAGAGCACTCCACACTCATGTTGAGGAAAAACAGAACACATTGAACAAATAGAGATAAGATATTCATATTCACAGGACATGTACATTAGTATGTTCTACAGAAATGATTAGCATTTCAGTCACTTCAGTTCAGCCTGTGTCCTGTTTCCTAGTAGGCATATGGTCTGCCAAGGGGCCTGATAACTTGTTCCAAGTGTGATGGTACTGATGCGTATAAAGTGTGGGGCATCCTGTGGTATAGCAATACATGCTGCATTCACCTGATCCAAAGTTCTGTGGTGGTTGGCATTGGGTCACAGTGCTGCATTTCACCATATCCCACACATTTTCGATTGGTGACAAGTCTGGTGATCTAGCAGGCCAGGGCAAAAGGCTGACATCACATGACACCAAGAAGCACGTATTCATGCAGCAGCATGTGGTCATGCATTGTCGTGCTGAAAAATAGCATCTGGGGTGTTATGCAGAAATGGTGTGGCTAATCACAGGATGTCATTCATGTCGGTCACACGGGTCACAGTGCCCTGGACACGCACCAAGTGCGATTTGTGGTTGTACCCAGTAGCACCCCACACCATAAGGCCTTAAAAATGAACACGTACAGTCTCAACCACAAGAAACTTTTTTTATGAAGTTATTGGTTTCAGTTTGGTTTAGACCATCTTCAGACCTCACACCATGCTGTTAGGTGATGGTAGTGAGTAGAGCTGGTGCTACAACTCCACATACACAAACTGCTCAAATGTTCTCAAAAATAAGACCTTGAGTTGGCACTATATGTCTTTTGCAAATGCAGTCACTGTGATGGCACTCATCCTATCTGTGGTGAAGCAAAATGTGGCCATCATTTTCAAACAGTCCGAATCTGGATACACCCAAAAACACTATCTGATGCCATTCCTTTTCCCAGTGATGTTGTTCCATACACCATTGCCATCTAGCACGTTTCTGGACAATGCATACATAACCCATGCCATAATAAATGGACTGTCACCCCTGGTTGAGTATGATGTGTTCCACTGTTGCACCAGAGCTAAAGATAATGTGGATACATCCTGCAATGCCATTCCGATGAGGTGATGATCAATGCCATTCAGATGAGGTGATGATCTTCTCGGTGGGGGGATCTGGGGTCTGAGTGATGTGACGTGATGCATCTCGTTGTGTTCTATGATCTTCTGTAAACCATTCTGCACACACCCATTGCACTGCAAAAACACTTCCCCATGAACGGCAATTTCCCTGACGGATGCATCGCATCCTCTCATTCCAATAATGTACCCTCTTTCAAACTCACTGATGATAAGGTTCATGCATATGTCTGCAAGGCATCTTGCACATCTGCTCAAGTCACACTGATCCATTACCTTCAATTTATAATGACTACAGGCACATTTTACCAGTAGGTGGTGTTGTGGTATGATATCAGTATTGACATCGAACCCATGCCCTACCCTGTGCTGCCACCACTTATTTGCCGCCCTCAGACATCTTTCCTCATAGTCATCTCTGATGAGCTGATCTGCCCTGCACATCCTGTCCTCCAGTCATAGAAGTTTTGCCATAAGGCTCGGCCATGCCTGGTCCTGCCTCCTTGAGTGATACGGTTGTCCTTTCTCGGTGACAGTTCTGCATGTCTCTTGTTCTTCCAGGCCTGCTCTACATCTCATCTGGCTGCTGTCTCCACTGGCCATGTGTGATGCCACTTACACCTGCTGCCAGGAGCCCATCGTCATGGTCAGCCTTTCTGATGTGGACATCTCCTGCTCTGGGCTCCTCCCACTATTGACGATGAGGTGTCTGACATTCTTCTAGCACATTTTCCTTGCTCTGTTGTGCCCAGAGTTCACTGCTGCTATGTATTCTCCTGTGGTTCTTGCCTGGTTGGCCCCTTCAGTACCCTCACATCTCGGTGGCCCCTGTTGGTAAAAACACTTGTCTTCCATCAGCCACTGGTGCCCTGCTGCTGCCCTCATGGCCAGCCAGCATCGACACAACAGGCATGCATTGTGACCTCCATGTCAGGCACCTGCTGTGACACGTTCCCACACTACCAGCACTCTTGCCACCAGCCCCAGTGCCTCCTTGGTTTCCATCACTATCAGCAGCCTTCACACCTCCGGCTGCAAACCACAGGCTAAGATTCACTGGCCCACTCGCTGCCATCTCACACAACGCTGGCCCACTCACTGCAGGTCCACATGCTAATGGCCTGCTTGTGCTGTTGGCCTTCCCCTCGCATTTACTGTGCCATCAGATCCAGCCTCATGCATGTCAGCTTCTTCTCAGTCCAATGGTGGCATATCTTTCTTTTTCTGTTGACTTTGCTGTCTGCTCCTTGTCTCCTCTGGACACATGGTTCTTCCTTCTGCCATCCTTCCTGTCTGTTGCTAGCATTCTGCATCTGTCCTCTGGGCCCTGATTCCTACCCCAGATGTCTTCTCTTCTGCAAGTGTCTCTCACTTGTCTCATGCATTGGGATTCTTCTTTTCTGACGGGTACCTTCTTCTTGACCCAACTCTGCACCATTCCACACTGGCTGTGGGCCCCAGTCTTCTCCGATTTTGGTTCCTTCCTATGTTCTCCAGCAGAGTTCCAGGCTTTGGAACCCTCGCCCCCCCCCCCCCCCCCCCCCCCCCCCCCACGCACTCCTCTCCACCAGGCCCTCCATTGGCCTTTGTTGGCACTCCTGTTCCCTGGACAACTTCTCCTGGGTGGATTCCCCTTTGTGGGGAAGATGAGTGCAGTATATTTGGCTGTTGTCTCCACTCCAGCCACTGTCTACAAAGCAAGATGGCTTTGCCATCTCCTCCAAAGGGGGGAGGAATATGGCATATGCTTGGTCCCTCATGATGCAGCCACACATCACACCAACAGAGTGCTGTGGATTGCCACCCCTGTCAGATGCCTGCAAGCTAGCACTGCTCCTCACAGCCTGCAACAACTGCTGCAGCTTTATTTTTCTTTCTTTTTCTTTCTTTTCCATGATAAATTTCAGTCATCAGCTGCAAATAAATTTGACTATTCTTGTATCATCATAATAAAAGTTATTTGCAACTGATGACTGAAATCTCTAATGAAAAAATAATACTACAGTTGCTGAGAATAACAGGTATGAATAAAATAATAACTGCTGCAGTACTGAGGGTGTTACATTTGTCATTACTAGCCAGTACTAGCCAGTAATAGGTTGCATATGTGAGCCAAGTGACACAAGACAACTTCCTGGTACTCTTTCGCTGGGTAGCCTTTACAGTACACTGCCCAGCAGCTTGCTAGCTAGTGCAAGTTCCAGCCTGGACATTGACTTTAGAATTCTGAAGTATAGTATATTTCGCCAAGTGCAGTATATGACTTTAGAACCTTGGACATAATCAGTGCAGCCTACATAGACCATGCCTACAACAGTGTTTCTCAACAGTGCCAGACTGAGTGCCCAACTTGCACCTTCAAGAACTGTATTGTATTAGTGACTTTCTTTCAGTAGATCAGGACAATCTTTACATTGTCTTCGCCAGGAAGCTGTTTCTGTTGCTGATGTTATTGTCTGTTTTTCTGTAGTAGTAAAATTCTATTGTTCTTGGCTTCTGGGTATCCCACAATGGGATACTTCAGTAAGTGTGTTGTGACCCCTGTTGTTCATGTTGTGCATTAATCATCTTGCAGGCAATATTAATAGTGACTGTAGACTTTTTGCAGATGATCAGTTATCTATAATGAAGTATTGTCTGAGAAAATCTGTACAATGGGACATACTTTCTGCTGTACATTTCACAGTGGTTTGCAGAGTGTAGATATAGATGACAGCCTCTGAGCCCAACCTTTTCATTGGGGCATCTAGAGGAAGCCTTCATAGTCCTAGTTTCTCCAACCTACTGTCAAGCAAGTTTCAGTGCAGCCCAAGTTATGATAAAGTTTTATTATGAAGTTTTCAGTTTGAAACTTCCCACATGATGCTCTTCTCTCATTGGCCATCCCATGGGTGTTTCCCTCTCCCCACCCCCACCCCCACCCCCCACCCCATTAATGTTAGCATCAATTATATTATGTATGGCCCAGGTAAGCTAAAAGGTTGTTGGACACCCCTGCCCTGTTCTCTTTCCTTCACAACTTAACTTCAACACTTCCTGTCCCACTCACTGGATCTGGTCCTCCTCAATCCAACATTCCACCTTCCTGGATGTTGACCATCACCTCTCTGGTGGCTCTGTCTGTACTTCCATCTGTATCAAGCCAACTAAACATCAGTTGTCATCAGCTGTTTGGCACATCTGCAGTGACAAGAAATCGCTTGTCCAGTATGCTGAAGGTTTCACTAAGGCCATCACCAACAGGCACTATCCTCCATATGTAGTCAGCATACAAGTTTCCTGTACTACATCCTAACACACCCTTAAGAAGCAGCTCGAGAAATTTCCCCTGTGCTTGTGATTGAGAGAAACATGTTTTAAACTTACTGATGTCACTCTGTTATGGGGCTATACTATACACTGCAAGGATGTCCAAACGTAAAAGGGCCAAGGGAGGGGTAGCTATGTTTCTCAATAACACACACCACTCCTCTGCTCTATCCCTGGGACTGACCTGCAAGCAGTTGCAGTTGCAATTGGAGTTCATGTGGGTCAAAAAATCACTGCATGGTCTCTGTATTTACACCAGAAGAAGTGATAGATTCTGTGGCATTCATAGATCCTATAGACCATATCCTCCAACCATTTCTCTTAGTGGGTGACTTCAATGCCCATAATGTATCATGGAGCCCAAACTCTGCTTGCCCCAGGAGTTAAGTTTTAGAGAGCCTCATGATGTGTCAGGAACTGTGCAACCTCAACATGGACAAGCTTACTCATTTCAATACTGCTACTGAATCATCCTTGGCCATAGACCTCTCTTTCTGTTCACTAGCTCTTGCAGATTCTACTCAGTGGGAAGTTACTGATAACCACTTCCCACTCTGGATTCATCTACCAGATGGGGCCGCCCTTGAAAGGAAACCACCAGCAGATCCATCTAGACATTGTTCAGCCCTCTAGCTGTGTTTGAACACTGAGGCAGTCTACAGGAATGGGTGTTCCACCATGAAGCTGACTTATCCATTCTGAAGCCATCAGGTCATCATAGAAGAAGGCAGCCTGCACCTTGGTGGACTGATCCGTGTCACTCAGAAATTCAGGTCAGCAGAAAACCTCACAGCCTTTTGAGTAGCAATATCTAAAACTCAACACATAATCAAGGAAATCAAAAAATGTCATGACACACTTTCCTGGAATCTGTCAACCACTGCACTTGTTCCATGAAAGTATGGGAAGCCATCAGGAGGATTTCTGGTAAATGCAGTTGATTACCTACAGCAGTGGTGCTGCAGAAGGGTTGTCTCCAAATAATACACAGTACTTTAACAGTATTGCAGAATAGGTTCAATACAATAATACGCAGTATTTTAAAGTACTGCAGAATAAGTTCACTTTAGTTGGTTAGCATTATGATACATTAAAAAGGCTTTATTACCAACACAATAAATCATAAAGTGATGTATAAGTATTGCTTACCAAATACATAGGTAAATCATTTCCTCAAACCTTCATTAGCACATCTGGCCAAGCTGGAGCCAATGAGCTCATAATACTCAGACACTTAAAAATTGATGCAAATTCTTATAACATCAATAATCTAAAAATTATCAGATGTATTGGACCTATATAATCTTAAAAATGTAGTGCATCAGACACCAGAATAATAGGGCCATCATCTAGTGGAACACAGTACACCCATATGCCACTTCACGACCTTGATAAGGTCTGTAAACGTTGGCCATAAAGTGAAAACTTGTATCACAAACCAATAATTTTGATGCAAACCCACACAGATTTGAATGGATCTGTTCCAGTTTTTTTTTATAAAATAATGTAGTCTTTAGTTCATAAAGCATATATATTTATATGAAAATGAAAATGCAAGACAATGTAATAATAAAAAGAAATCCAAAAAATAAACATAAATTTAAAAATGAAAGAAATTGGATACACATATTTATACATGTAATAAAAAACATGTTCAGAAACTGTTTTAATCTAATGATGAACATTAACATGAATAATTGCTAAGCTATAGTAAACACTTTGACATGTCCAATATCCCTGTAAAAAGAGATCTACAGATGAAATTTACAGATGACTACAGCTGCTACTACTACTACTACTACTACTACTACTACTACTATAATATTCTGCCATCCTCACTTTCCACTTTTCCCAGTTTAAAATATTGATCCAAAGTTTATAACGTTCACCTGCATTATTTCTTCGTTGATAGTCCTCAGTGTCAAACATTGCATTGTTATACTGGATGAAAAATGGGGGATGGAAGTTCAACACTGACTACTGTAAATGACGAAGCCAACAGTTGCACAATTGTGTTTCACAGTTCTTTACTTAAATTCACAACCCCCAACATTACACTATTACATGGGCAGTTCACTATGGGTTAACTTTTGATAAGCATCATTAATAGTTTGCAAGCAAATGTCAGCATACTACTACAATAGTTTGCTGTTGAACATGTATGAGCAGTAAATACCTAACCATACAGTTTGCTATTTCTCAAATAAGTTGAATAGACACTGTCATTGTTTTAACACATGTCCAACTTATGTTACACTAATTCCACCATCAAGTTAATGCATTATTGTTACATTAACTGATACACACTTCCCACCTAAAAATCAGCCGTGGACTGACTGTCTCGAGAACGAAATTTGGGCCTTTGTATATCCTCACACTAATAGGCACTGGAACTACACATTGTTAGATTTTTAGTTTCAGAAATTACAATTAAAATATAACTCATTCAATTAACTAAATACATTAAAAATTTATTCTTTTTAACAGTTTCTTCTACCACAAAGATTAGGCCAAATTATTTTTTTAAATAATGAAATTAACTGGTAGAGTTACGCAGACAATACTTTTGACAAACCTAGTAATGATTTTGGAATTAATTAAGGGATGGCTTTGCTATTATGTATTTGAATGGAGCCAAATAGCTACTTTGAGAATCCTAGTAGTCCTTCCTTCAATTGTTTATAATTAGTGCAGAATTTATATTTGTTTACAAGTTGACAGTCAAATCTAAGTCATGAAACAGTTACTGATTTCACCCTATATCAAAATATATTAACTAGGAATAGTCAAAATAAATTAGGAAATTGATTACATACACAAAACTAAGCAGAAAATTAGATCTGATTCTATATTTCTTAAGACTGAAGGCCAGGCTTTCTCTTTTATGGAAATGCAGATTATACTCATGTATGTTAATGGTAATGAAGCAAAAATGAAAAAATGAGTTGAAGGTGGCAGATGGCAAAACAAGGGAATAAGAAAAAAGATCCCAGCTTGCTTTGGCACAAGTTGTCTGCTTCATCTTGCTTTATGTCTCTTTCAGAACTGTTCTGTAACAGCACTGCTCCAGCCAGTAGATCATGGTGCAATAACAACTTTTAAGTGTTATTATTTATTCAGAACTTTATGTGAACTTATGCACAAAACCAACGATGACTCTTCAATGAAACAGTTTTGAAAACAATACATCATAAGGGATGCCATAGACAATGTAAGCTGAATCATAGAAGGAAGTAAAATCAACCACACTGAACCAAGTTTAGAAAAATATCTGGCCAGTACGCATAAAAACTAATAAATGTGATTTTGATTCTTTTTCTGAAATTTGACAAGAAATACCAAACTTAGGAAGCCATCTTGGTTTTTAAGATTTGGAGGAAGGTGATTTGATTGACCTCCTAGATGCTGACAGAGAACCTGCTTCAAACAAGGGCTGGTACAGTCAGAAATCGAATAAAGAGATTCAGTTAGAAACCAAATGAGTATGTGTTGAAGATACAGAATCATGGAGTGCTGTGTGCCAACAGCTAACCACAGAAAACTTGTCAATGGTGCTTTCTTATTCTGAGCAAGGAATAAACATCGTTTTTCAAAATCATCCCAATGAAGAAAGCAGCTCTAAAGTGTCTAGAGAAGTAAACTCAGCCAATGCCTGTTACAGAACATGATTCCCTCCAGCACCACTTAAGACATTAGTTTAGCCCCTGCCACATTGTGTTGTACCACTTCTGCATGCTTGTGGGGACGCTACACAATATTAGTAAGGCGTACCAGTTTCTTTGGCTCTTCAGTGTATTCAGGATACACTCATGAAATGGTCATGCTGGAAAATCCGCATTTCATTGATACCTCAGAGATGCTGTGTCCCATTACTCGTGCATTCAGACTCACTTATATCTTGATAAACAGCCTTTGTAGCAACAGTAAATGATCTGAAAACTGCGCCCAAAACTTGTTTTCTTACATAGGCATTGCCGTGTGCAGTGCCATATTCTGCCTGTTTACATATCCCTGTATTTGAATACACATGCCTATACCAGTTTCTTTGGCACTTCAGTGTTTATGAGGAATATAAACTGCAGTATTTAGTTAAAATATTTGCAGATCATAACTACAGGACTATAACATTCACACAGATAATAAAGTCAGTAAATGAGGTCATCTTTACAGCATGTATAAAACTCTTCTAGTGCATAAAATACTTTATATGTTAGCCACTTCTTTATAACATTTTAAAAAGAAAATAATGGAACATCATATGACTGTGAAGCCAATGAATTAAAAAAGCTTAACTCCTACATACTGGCAGCTGTTAATTCTATTCTCATGCCTAGTTGCTGGTGTGTCTATGTTTTCTTTATGTTATGTGTCATGTAGGTGAATCGATTTTCTTAGGGTACATTTATGTTGGTTTCTTTTTATGTGTAATAAACAACTGAATATAAATAATGATAGGATAGTCAGTATTTTCAGCTTTTTAAAGTGCACTCTGCATGTATCCCTGCTATCAGAAATTCTTAAGGTGCACCTGGTGACCTTTTCTTGCCAAATAAAGGATTATCTTTTTCTGCAGGTGAGTTACCCCACAGTAATACTCAATATATTAAGTGTTTATGGAAGAAGGCATCATATGAAGCAAGGAAAATATTATCACTAACACAAGTTCTATGTTTGCCCTGTAAATAAGTGACACTTGCTAGCTTTGTCCATATACGAGGTGTAGCTAGAAAAAAACCGGACTAGTACTGGTGAAACAATAAAACGAATGCAATAAGGCTGAAAGTCGTGTGGCCTGTCACGTGACTCTCGCTCCGCCTACTGCTCGAGTTTCATCTGCCTCCTGCACTCAGTCTGCCCGTGGCGTCTGTTTTAAGTAGTTGACATTTTGTCTGTGCGTCGGAAAATGTTGAGTGTACAGAAAGAACAGCGTGTTGACATCAAATTTTGTTTCAAACTAGGAAAATCTGCAAGTGAAACGTTTGTAATGTTACAACAAGTGTACGGCGATGATTGTTTATTGCCAACACAAGTGTTTGAGTGGTTTAAACGATTTAAAGATGGCCGCGAAGACACCAGTGATGACACTTGCATTGGCAGACCATTGTCAGCAAAAACTGATGCAAACATTGAAAAAATCGGTGAACTTGTTCAACAAGATCACCGTTTAACAATCAGAGCAGTGTCTGAGTTAACAGGAGTTGACAAGGAAAGTGTCTTCATGAAAGTTTCAACATGAACAAAGTGTGTTCAAAAATGGTTCCAAAGTGTCTCACAATTGAACAGAAGGAACGCTGAAGAATGATTTGTTCTGACATCCTGGAAAAAATTGAAAGTGATCCCACCTTCTTACAAAATGTTATTACTTGCGATGAATCATGGTTTTTTACTTACGATCCCGAAACTAAACGCCAATCGATGCATTGGAAAACTCCTGGTTCTCCACGTCAAAAAAAAGCACGAATGTCAAAATCGAAATTCAAGGCAATGATGATTGTTTTTTTTAGCATCAAAGGGATTGTGCACATTGATTGGGTACCAGAGGGACAAACAGTGAATCAGCATTACTACATTAGCGTCCTGGCGACCCTACGTGAGTGAGTACGGAGAAAACGGAACGATTTGTGGAGAAAAAAGTCATGGATCCTTCACCAAGACAATGCCCCAGCTCACAGTGCGTTGTCAGTGAAGAAGTTTTTGGCAAAACACAACATTCCCATCTTAGATAATCCACCCTACGCACCTGATTTGGCCCCCTGTGACTTTTTTCTTTTCCCTAAAGTCAAGTCAGCTTTGAAAGGAAATAGATTTGAGACTGTTGAAGCAGTAAAAGAAAAAGCGACGGAAGTAATGTATGGACTTACCGAAAATGATCTGCAGCATTGCTATGAACAGTGGAAAATTCGTATGGAGCAGTGTAGAGACCGAGGGGGAGAGTACATTGAAGGAGATAACATGAAATTGTAAATAATTGTAAATAAATGTTTTTTCCAGCACCAGTCCGGTTTTTTTCTAGCCACACCTCGTATAATTCATTTGTATGTATCTTCCAAGCTAATCTTGACTCAAGATGAATACCCAGGAGCTTTCCTGATTCATTATCTTTTTCTATATTACATAGACTGAAGAGAAGATTTATGGTTTTGCTAGGATTGATTCTTAATGCTCTGATTCCAAACCAATCATTAGTTGCTCTTAATAATTGTTCTTCACTTTGTGGTTTTAATGTATTTAAGTCCTTACCTGCAATTATAAAAGAAGTATCACCTGCATAAAGAACTGATTTACATTTTACCACATCTGGAATATCATTTACACAAATGATAAATTACAAAGGTCCCAGTACAGATCCCTGTGAAACAGGTCTTGCGATTTCTAGTGCCCCTGATCTTAAGCTGTTGAAGTCCACCATCTGATTTCTACTATTCAAGTAAAATTCAGTGAGAGGAAGTACTTTGCTTCTCATGCCATACTGCCAAAGCTTTCAAAATAAAATTTTGTTATTCACCAAATCAAAAGTCTTACTAAGATTCACAAGTGTAGGATGAGCAGATAATCTGTGTTCAGAAGAGTTTGATATAAGTAATACAATATTTTTGGTTGCCTTAACTGTAGACAGACCTGGCCAGAATCCATATTGAGATTCTGACAAAAATCCATGACAAGTTAAATGCACAGAAATTTCTAACTTCATAAAATAATTTACTATTTTTGACATTACAGGTACAAGGAATATAGGACAGAAATTATTAGGGCTTGCTTGCAACCTTCTAGTGTAAGGGAAAAACAACTGTTATTTTTAGGCAGGGTGGAAAGCAACCCTCTCCAAACATCCAATCAATTACTCAGTGTGCACAGAGAAGGGTGCTATTATGTCTGCTATCTTTTTAGTAATGTATCTGGATAAGCCATAATAATCTCCATTTTTGAATTGAAGGGCTCGGAGATATATAGTCATATGCCACAACTTTCGAGAAATTGTGTTTTTCATGTTGCGGCATTCTTAACAATGTCTTCTTCACAATGTGTTGAAAAAGTTCCATGCTACTGCAACAGATGGCAGGCTATGATGGAGTGCAGTTCTATGCTGTTCCATCTGGTGGTAATTTCAGAAGATACATAATCACAAGTCACGGCAAAATGGCAGGTGGGTCAGGAACGTCTGAGGCGTCTTCGGGTCTTCAATGCATATGACACAGACAATAGCGGAAGTTAAGAGATTTACCCTTTGGATCCTGACAGTGATGAATCTTGGCATCCAACGAGCAGCAGTTCCAGCTCAGATGATGCTTCGGTAAGTATATAAAATGGTTTATTTCTGGTGATTAATTTCCTGTGGCTTGTGACTTTGTTTCTCTCAACATTGCCAATGCATTTGACAGCCATCCTGTGTATTAATCATGAAAATTGATGGGCACATTTATATTACTGCTTAATGGTGCAATAATGTAGTTTCAAAAGCAAAAGATGTGTAAAAAATATTTTAGTGAAATTTAATGTTTTGTGTGGCTTATGACTATGTCTCACGCAAATTTTTAGACTATTTTGCTCTTCATATTATAGCTTGAAATAAGTAGAATAAATGATGAATCACCCGAAAAACCAAAGCCTTCCTGGAAAAGAAAGCGAAATATTGATCAGTGGAAGAAAAATAAAGCAAAACGTTGACAAAATGCTAGTCAGCAGTATAAGTCTTTAAAAACCCACAAGAGTGTTCAGGCCGCTGCTATAGGAAGTCCCTGTACTTGTTTAAATAAATGCTTCACAAAACTGCTTGGAGAGGAAGAAAACATTTTTCATTCATTTTGGGACATATGAAACTTTAATGCCCAGTATACTTACCTGATAAGCTGTATGAAAATGGAACCCGAAAAACAGAGGTTTGTTCACTATTTAAATACAAATGGTTCAATATTTTGTATATTTATTTCATTTTGGTATATTTGTCATAATTTCTTTCAAAGCAATCCAAAAAAGATTTCCAGGAAAATATCATCCAGGGATGTTACATTTTCTTACAATGTGAGGGTATGTGGAATAGAAGTCATGATCTGCAAGGAAGCTTTCCCAAGGGTTCATGGCTTACAGATACATGCACGAAGAGTGAGAAACTGGCAACATCAAATGAAGCAGGGATTTGCAGTGCCAAAAGAAGATGGAAGAGGCTTGTATGTTACTCTGTGCTATAAGTTAGGGATGTACTCAAACTGAGTAGTATACAAATATTTCTATTAGGAAGAGGATATAACCTCACCTTTTTTTTCTTTCAGGAAAACATGTAAACTACCCACATAAATTTCAAGACGAAGCTGTACAAAGTGTTAGAGAATTTCTCAACACCACACCGAAATATAACAGTCATTACAGTAGGCAACAGAACCCCAATAAAGTGTATTTGGATTGTTATCTCACAATTGCTTCCTTATTTCGAGATAAATACTCAGAACACTGCAGTATCTGAAAGTAAATTCAGAGAAATTTTCGTATCTGAATTTAACATAGGCTTCAAACTACCAAAAAGTGACACCTGTTCAAAATGTGATGGATTTATAATTGCAATAAATAACCCAGATTTATGTGCCGAAGAAGTCACAGAGAAGAAACAACAATATGAACTGCATCTCAAAAAGGCTGACAGGGGACAAAATATGATTGCGTCTTTAACTGCTCTGGCTAAAGAAAATTCGAAAGAGCATCATGTGATAGCAATGGACATGCAGCAAACGTTCCCCACACCTAAGCTAACAGTTGCTCCAGCATTTTACAAGAGGAAAATATGGTCATAAAACTACGGCATCCACAACTGTGGATCAAATAAGGGTTATATCTTTCTGTGGAGTGAGAAAGATGGAGGATGGGGTTCAGATGAGGTTGGGAGCTGCTTATTGAAGTACTTGGAGATAACTAATCCTCAGACAAAACACCTCCACATAATCATAGACAACTGCAAGGGTCAGGCAAAGAATTGGACTATTATTGCTTTGGTAAGGTCCCTTGTTGCTACCAAAAGATTTGATTCTCTCCAGCATTATTTCCCCGTGGTAGGTCACACCATGCTACGTCGTGATCGTGATTTTGGTCGCATTGAAAGGTAGGCAAGAAACAGACATCCAATAGTGTACATTTCAGATTAATGGGCAGAAGTACTAAAATCTGCGAGTCCAAAACATTTCATTGTAACTAAAATGGAAAGAGAAGGCTTCAGAAGTTTGGAAAGCCTGGAGACATAGATCTCAAAACGTACAGAATCCGCGTTTGGAGATCCCCACCATTTCAGTAAAGCTACTCACTTTAAGTTTGAGTCTGAAGATCCCTTCAAGCTAAGTGTAAAGCACTCTTATTCAGACATAGGAGCTTTCATGTCAGTGGATATTCGTGTCAACAAGAAATGAAGGCTAGTTGAATCAAAACCATATCACATGCCAATAAAGTACAGAAAGCCACTACCAATTAACCAGAAAAATATTGATGATGTACTGTCTCTTATGCCATACATACCTGCAGCAAATCAAGATTTCTTTCGGTCATGTACTGGAAATAACGTGTACATTGATGAGGTAGAGGAACTTCCTTGATGTAACTGTATCAATGAAAAAGTAATTTATACATCTCAGATACCTGATATGTATATATTAATGTGTAAAAATTATATATTCTGCTTGCTGTGTAAGAGGAGTTAAATAACTCCTTACAAATTCATACTTTATGTTTTAAACAATTTTTTGGGAGATATAGTCATAAGCCACCGTTGACTACATCTTAATTAGAATCATTCTAAAATTAATATTTTATAGCATTCAGGGAGTTGACTATTTAACAATATGCTTCGCAAGTATTAAGCAAGTGTTTGCAGTAGAAATAAGGTTTCTATTTTGTATTTAACATTTTCAGACCTCCGTGGAACTTTAAACCCGCTGTATCTCAAAACTAGTTCTATGTGGCTTATGACTATATCTCTCCAACACCTTCAATTGCTTAATTTTGCTATAGATTTCTTGGTTTCTTAGACCTTAATTGTTGACCATTTATCAATTTTTGTTACATTTTGTGTGTGTTTCAGGAGTACATTTCTAAATTGAAAGCTTTGTTCACTTTCACATTTTTGAGAGACACCTAAGCTTGAGCTAGGTACATTTGAGGCATTGACAAAAAAGTCATAAATTCATCAGGTGTAATACTGACATCACTTGAAAGATTTTTATGGTTCTTGCTTTTACCTATTTCAGCCTTCACAACCTTCCAGGCAGCTTTGCTCTTATTATGGGCATTACTAATATATTCATCATTTACTTGGCATTTGGTCCATTTAATCTCAGCCCTGTATTTAGTTTTTATTTTTATGTTCTTCACTTTATAACAGTTCTTTGATTTATCATAGTAAATTATGATTAAAGATCTAAGTTTTTGTAATTTAGGTGTGAAGCATTTATGTACAGATGTCTGTAAACGCTTTATTGCTGAAGATCTGCATCTTTTAGCTATTCTGGAAGAACATTGTTTAAGTGTATCAGAAAGTGCAGTAATAAATTTGTTAAAGACATCATCAATATTGACACAGTCAGAGATTATTGCTTGCCATTTCATCATTTGTTGCTTGGTCCTGTAGTCACATTTGTGTAATTAATTATCCTGATTTGTTCAGTCTACCTACAAATAGTTTGAGTATTATTAACCATATGTTTTAGTAAGATGCCTTTATGGTCAGATAAGAAGTGGGTATCACACAATTTCACCTCAAAACTGAATTTAGTTATGACATCATTGAAACACGAGTACTGTCTTGTTGGGTTATCAGTAGCACAGAACATGTCATGTGAACTTAACATATTAAGAAAATTGACATGTTTTGAAGTCCTGGTTCTGGTATCAATGTTGGCATCCTCCAAGATAAAAAAAATGTTATGCTTAGTCTATTTTTCTAACATTATGATCAGTTTTTCTAGTGTCTCGATGAGTAATTCAGTGCTACTATCTGGGATAAAATACAATGATACAATAATAAGTTTTAGGTAGGGCAGTATTGTAGCAGCAGCTTCAAAAAGTGGTCCATCAAGTTACTGAAGTGGGCTCTGAGGTTAGAACTACTCTCATGTAGCAACAAAAAGTATATCTTGGGTGTTATTTTTTTTTCAGCAAAATACTATCTAATAGTGAGGCAGTGTGTTCAATGCCAAGATCTTGGTCATCTGGCAAAACATTGTGAAAAACAGGTAGTAATTTGTGGACACCCTGAGGAAGAACGCCGTATCAGACAATACAGCAGTAAAGTCAAACAAGTGGTGTGGAGGAGGGGGGACACTGAAAGAGTGAGGAACTTCTTGTGAAATGTGAGAAATAAGTACCATAGAAAAAGCATATGACAGACTGAAGCAGAACTTCATGTTCCAATGAAAAAGCAGGAGAGAAGGTTATGGTGAAAATTCATAACTATGTGGTATAAGAGAGAAGCACAATCACAGGCAGATGTAGGAGTGACATATGATGTAAGTGAGGAGGATTTTTTGACACAAACTGCACAGATGTATTTAGAATATGACAGCACACAACCTGAGGAAAATACTGTGCAGCCTACAGAAGTAAAAGAAGATTTGCCAATGCAGAATATGACTCTGCAACAAAAACATTACAAGACTCAGAGCCAATTCATACAGGAAACAAACACATACTACAGAGAAGTGGGCGAGAGAACACAGACAGAACAGATCCACAACAAATTTATGAAAGCATAGAGAACGTGATGCAGTCCATTTGGCTGGAAGAGTGGATGATGCTTACACAGCATTAAGACATATGCTAAGGAATATGTACCCAAGCACTCCGTCATCAGGCCCACCGGAACCAACTGACCTCTATGTCATCCTCAGCTGAGGATGCGGATAAGAGGGGCATGTGGTCAGCACACCGCTCCCCTGGTCATTATGACGGGAACTTGTGTATCCACTGTGGCAAGGCTGTTGCCTGATATGTACCCAAAAGGAGAGAATATTACTTTTTCTGTACCTGATCTTATAGACAGAATCCATCTCAAAGTGAACAATCTATCAATAGAAGTAGGAGAACAGTAGAAGCTATGGAAACGAATTTCTGCCACAAGAAATGAATTGTTTTCCTCAGATACATTATATGAGCACTTTGCGATGATGCATGGTCTTACAGCATGGGATTACAGATGAGAGTGGCAAGCGTGTCTAATGGAGATAAAAATAGGACAATTTAATGCCATAAGAAGTGCCAGCATATTGCATGAGACTAGAAGAGTGGCAGTGTATTGTGTCTCCAAGAATCGTACACTAAGGCAGGAAAGGTTCCCAGTATGCCAATAACTGCCCAGATATTCACCCAAGGCCAACGTCCTGTGACATCAATAATAGTATTTAACAAAGGTATAGCAGTGACAAAAGTATCACACAGTGACAAAAGTATCACAATATTGTTCAGAGCATGTAATATGCACAGAAATTTTAACCAGAAAGGAGAATTGCTTACTGGTTTCCAAGCGTTTTCACTTTAGTGATGAGATCAATGAGTATCTGATTAGTCACCTAGGATGAATTAAGCCTCTTGTGTACTACACTGATGCAAGTGCGAAATCAGTACTGTGGTAGAGCTACCTGACTGATGACCATGGAAGGCAACTAGAAGAAGGGATTGTAGAACTCAACCTACAGGTATTGCCTACAATTTGCAATCCATCAGCTTACGAGGGAAGGGTTGGAGGAACATCAGATATAGATGTCACTCATGCAAATACAGCAGCGGTGTGCCATGTGAAAGGCTGGAAGGTTGAGAGTGGAATGAAATTGAGTGATCGTAATTTCGTACACTATACCACCACTGGAAGGGAAATCCAAGACATCATAGAAAATGTTCGCATAAGCCACAATTCAGCATCAAGAACTGAGAATGTCCAGGAAATTCATTGCTGGGTGATGTTGTACATGTTAAAGTGCAAGGACTTACACTGGCTATACACAGAGCAATTGAGGCATCAATACCTAACAGGTCCTCCTGTTGGGAGGAATCTGGACCTAGGTGCTGCAGAAGTTAAGATTGAAACAATAAGAAGTTGTACCAGAGCAGCAAGATGCAAGAAGAAAGAATCTGAAGGCTGCAGAGATACAGGACTGTTAAACAATGTTTAAGGAGTAGTTATGGAAAATAAAAATGGAATGATGGAAGAAATCTGCACAGACAAACTTAGAAACCAAACCCAGGAGTATATCATACAACATAGCCTGTGAGAAAATATGATCACCAACAGTATTATCCATGCTCAAACAGAATGATTGGATGGTAACAGAAAGTTGGTTACAGTCCATGCCCCACTAATGGAAACACTGCTTCCTGATGACAGAGGAGAAGATAAGACAGAAGATCAGTGTGGGTTATGAAAAGTGTTATGGGAAGACTATAGAAACAACAAGCTTGTGTATTACCCCTTCACACAAGAAGAAATTAGGCAAGTAATTTTAAGATTGAAAAAGAAGAAATCTCCAGGACCAGATGGGATGCTGACCGAAGGAGTACAAGCCTTGGGTGACCAATTAGATAGTTATTTGTGTGAACTATATAACAAGTGCCTATTCCAAGGAAGGGTCCCTGAACTGTGGAAGAATACTGAAGTGGTGATAATTAATAAAGGGCAAGACAAGGATCTGAAGATAGCCAAATACTATAGGCCAATTTGTCTTTTGAATGTTCTTGGCAAGATACTTGAAAAACTATTATGCAAGAGATTACAAGGTCATAGACTGCTATGCTGAATGATCCCTCACAAGTATGGTTTTAGAAGAGTCAAGTCAACTGAAGACACAATTAATAAGACAATCTCACTAGCAACAGATATACATTCTACATATGCTCTAGCAATGATGATCAGTATTGCTGGTGCTTTCAATGACCTATGGTCTTCATCTTTCTTTGATCATCTTAGAGACTTGGAGTGTCCAGAGGCATTGTCCAACTACCTGATAGACTATTGCCATGAGGGACATACTTCTCTAATATTCCCATGAGAAGAAATAATGAAGACAATGACAAAAGGCTGTCCACAGAGATCAGTGTATGGTCCAGAGTTTTGGGACATAACACAGGAGCCCACACTACAGAAGTTGCATGGTTGTGGTAACGTAAGCAGACCGGTAGAATTTGCAGACACTGTTCATTGTAAGTGGTGACCACAGAAGAATTGTATTACATAAATTTAATGCACTGCTCCATGAACTTCAAGGATGGTGTCAAAGTGTCAGATTGTCACTAGCACCCCGCAAAACTATTTACCTCCTGCTGAAATGGAAGCTAGCAAGAAACACTAAAATAAAATTAAATGATTAAAGATTAGAAGAAGTGCATTAACAAGATATCTACCAGTATTCGTGGATGACCATTGTAACAGATTTGATGTTTCACCGGGTTCCTGATATTCACGGTACACTCATGAAGTGGTCATACAGGAAGATCTCCACTTCATCGCTACCTCAGAGATGCTGTGTCACATTGCTCATGGGCCAACTATAACCCCATGTTCAAATTCACTTAAATCTTGATAACCTGTCATTGTAGCAGCAGTAATTGACCTAACACCTGCAATAGACACTTGTCTTATATGGGCGTTGCCGATCGCAGCACTGTATTCTGCCTGTTTACATATCTCTGTATTTGAATACACATGCCTATACAACTTTCTTTGGTACTTCGGTGTATCAGGAATCTAGTAAAACATCAAATCTCTGACATCACTGTGGCGGGAAAAATAACCTGCAACAATGAGACCAACGACAACTGAAGGGAATTGTTCAACGTGACAGAAGTGCAACCCTTTCACAAATTGCTGCAGATTTCAAAGCTGGTCCATTAACAAGTGTCAGAGTGCAAACCATTCTGTGAAACATCATCAACATGGGCTTTCGGAGCAGAAGGCCCACTCGTGTACCCATGATGACTTCACGACATGGAGCTTTACGCCTCACCTGGGCCTGACAACACTGACATTGGACTGTTCATGACTGGAAACATCTTGCCTGATCAGACAAGTCTCATTTCAAATTGTATTAAGCAGATGGACATGAATGGGTATGAAGACAACCTCATGAATCCATGGACCCTGCATGTCAGCAGGGGACTGTGCAAGTTGGTGGAGGCTCTGTAATGATGTGGGGTGTGTGCAGTTGAGTTGATATGGGACCCCTGATACATCTAAATATGACTAGGCATGTGACACATACGTAAGCATGCTGTCTGATCACTTGCATCCATTCATGTCCATTGTGCATTCTGACGGACTTGGGCAATTCCAGCGGAACAACAAAACACCCCACATGTCCAGAATTGCTACACAGTGGCTCCAGGAACACTCTTCTGAGACACAAACATTATTGAGCATATCTGGGATGCCTTTCAATGTGCTTTTCAGAAGAGATCTTCACCCCCTCATACTCTTACAGATTTATAGACAATCCCGCAGGATTCTTGGTGTCAGTTCCTTCCAGCACTACTTCAAACATTAGTTGAGTCCATGCCATGTCATGTTATGGCACTTTATGTGCGCTCATGGGGATGGAATAAAATGATTTAATTTCTTAACATTGGGCCTGTCCTGAATCATACTGTGAAGCCAGTTTTGAAGCTTTCCTTGGTCAGCTCATCCTCAAGGTTCTGCATGTATATTGTGTCTTAGTGTCTTTGCATCTGTGTCCTCTGAAATATCATACAGTAACATTAAGGTCTCTTTTTCTTAGGCAGTTCACATTTAAGTGTCTCTTACACCTTTTTGTCATTTGTCATCTTTCCTGTGGTACTTTGTGTAGCAGTTCCAGGTTAACTACATTAAGATAAGATAAGATACTTTGTTGTCACACAACATGTTTTTATACAAACATTCGATTGAGAACATTGGTGACTCATCAGTCTTTAACCTAAGTTGTTACAGTATTTTATATACTACAGGAAATACGTAATACATACATTGCTTATTATAATAAAAATACAACATTATATTTTAACTCTTTTCATAACTCATCGAATCATTAACATAGGCTTCACACACCTATATGAAGTATGGATGTACTGAATGGAATACAAACCGCCATTCAAACTATAATTCTATATGTAAACATGAATATACAGTGAATGTGTATACTTTGTATCTATATGGCTTCGAAAGTATACCATTTGTACTTGTATTCTTAAGCCCGTCTCACACGGAGCAAGGTTCGCCGCAAGTTTGCGAGATGGCGTGCATGCTCACTGGCTTGCAGGGAAGGGAGCCGGCTATCTTCCATGTCAAAGCTCTCCCATGGTGCAAGATCGGCAGCTAGTTGTGTTGTGATCGGCTGCATGTTGTATCGAACGAAGATGGCTGCTTCAGGTACATATGTTCAGAGCAAACTGCCATTATTAGCTGTTTTGGTGCTAAACGACGCAGAAATGCATGCTAATGAGAGAAGAAGAAAGAAAGAATTGACGAAAAACTGTATTAAGAGGAGAAACGCTGGAAAAGGTGTGCTCTCCATGCTTCATAAAGAGTTGAGGTTAGTTCGCATAACACCTACTTTTGTTTGAAAAGTATCACCATTTCATTACTGTTTGACTTTATAAATATACCAATAATGACTGTTATATACGACTTTATTTTATAGGATAGAAGATCGTACATCCTTTGCAAATTTTATACGTACGGATATGGTCAAAGAAGACACACGTCACTTGCAACTCTTCCGAGTGCTTCTGCACGCAAGTGTTTATTATAGTAGTTTGCGCTTTTCATGATGTACGGACACCGTTCTTCCCCATAAGTACATATCAATGCTTTAATCGCTTCCTTGGACCACTGCGGTGCCATTATTTAATAATTATATGAACTTCCTACCGCACCTCACAACAGCAGAAAAGCGACTATCAACAAAGGCTTCCCGCCCAAGCTTTCCGCGACTGACATCACAAACGAAACGTCTCATGATTGGCCAACGCAGGTGGCACGCAGGGAACCTTACAAGAAAAATAGCACCGGATCTATCATGGAAATCTTACAAGGTTCCCAGCAAGGTAGCTCGCTAGCAGATGACGGAGCCCGCAACGAGCCGTCGCGCGAGCCAGCTCGGAAACTTACAGCGAATCTTGCTCCATGTGCGATGGGCTTTACTCCCTATTCCTACTTATAAATTCTTCTAAACTATAACATTTGCTTTTTATTCATTTAGAAATTCTTCTAGACTATAATACCATTTGTTTTTTAGGTATGTGCCAATGGTCTCCGATATGGATTCCCCAAATACTGACCTTATCTTATTTCTGATCTTCAGAGTCATGCAATATGGAGTATTTTCATATAATGTGAGTCTGTGACAAGGTAGCATGTATTTCAATTTATTTCTAGTTTCATAGGCATGTGTGAATTAATTTCCTTCAAACAGATGTGAGTTATTGGTTTTGCTTGATCTTCTTTATACAAATTTTCTCTTTGGTGGTGTTTATTAAGGTCATTAGTTTCTGTTGAACTCCCTTTGCCTCTTCATTTGTTCTTGGCTTTATAACAATTTGTTTTGTTGCATTGTTTGTGTTGCTGTGATTTTAGCAGCAGGGGCTGTTTTGGCTGCATCTCTATTAGGTGGCACCATTATCACTGCACTTGCATATGTTTTCATCGGTTTGTGTAAATCTTCTCTGTAATTGTCATTTTATTTTTGTGGTTGTTCCAACCTGCCAATTAATAATGTCTGCTCTGATGCCTATTGCTATATTTTCTCCTCTAACTCTACTTTTAATTTACTATCACTTACCTGTATCTTCTTTTGCCCAGAAAATTCATTTTCTATAACAAGCATTATATCCTCATACTGCTGTTGTATATTCACCACTTCTCTAAATGGTGTAGTTTTCCCTTCAGTATAGCCATTTGAATTAGCCATGTCAGTTCCCACCATTCCTTTCCACATAACTGCCTGATATCGAACACGTTCCAGTGCGCTGCCTCTCCATGCTGAGTTGTGATGCTTACTTACTTGCATCCACTTTCACCAGAAGCAGCACTGTATGCGTCAGTTGTGGCTTGCCTCACATCAGGTGCAGCTGATGGGGAAGGCAAAGCAGCTGTCAGTAGACACCTGGTGCAACACTGTGGTCTACATGCCTCTCCTCAGCTGATGTAGAACTGTACCATCAGATTGTGTGGAGCAGGCTTTGGGTACAACAAGTGCAGAGTGACAGTTTGGACAATTTATTATTTAAAAATATCTATCAGATTAAATTTCACAAATGCTATTTAATTTAACATTCCTGGAGCCATAAATTTTAAAAGCACAATTAATCATTTGAACACATTAAAGACACGTTGGTCAAACAAAGTGTTTTGCATTCTGCCCAGCAAACAGTGTCTGACTCATTTACAGTACAGCAGCTGACTCATTTACAGTATACAATATACTTCAAGCCCCAGTGCTGCTGCTACCAGATAGTACACAAGTTAATTACAATTCAGATGCCCACAATATGCTCATCTGCAAAGAAAACCACATTAATGTTTTGTCAGACAATCAGTTACTGCCCACACCCACAGACTATAGTGTTGGCACTCACCTAACATACACTTATAGCAAAATGGCCACCATTTCAAAGAACTTTACATAATCCCCCAAAGTCTTAATAACTACTGTCATCATAACCATGAGTACCAACCAAGCCATAGTGCCATGTAGGCAGGCTAATAACATATAATCTTAATCGTACTCTGTTCTAAAAGACCGGATAATATTTATAATTAAAGTAGCACAACCCATTAGATACAACAGTGCTTTTAACATTCTCCTGCAACAGATCCACTATGTTAGATTTACACTAAGCTAACACACATATATCATACAGTGGCACAGTCTCACTCGCAGCACAAACTGAAATGTCAAATGAACTCAGTGCAAGGGCCATTCAAGGCATACTGATAGTGCACAGTGTTCTTGGATGTGCAGAGCACATCAGCTGCGTGACCCCAATCATCATGCTGATAACACCCTCTTACCAGCAACATAGCACAGTGCACATTAATTCAAGTGCAGTGGTCAAGTACCCCTGCATACACCATATGTAAACACCGGGTGGATTCTAGTCTGTGTAAAACAAAAAACTATTGGAAGGTAAGCTGTCCTGCAGTAAAGTCTATCTATAGAGCACTTGTACCATTTCCATATAGTATCTGACTGCTTCCTTCAATTGAGCAGACTCAGCCCTCCATGCAGTCCCACATATACAGGGTGTTACAAAAAAGGTACGGCCAAACTTTCAGGAAACATTCCTCACACACAAAGAAAGAAAATATGTTATGTTGACATGTGTCCGGAAATGCTTACTTTCCAATTTAGAGCTCATTTTATTACTTCTCTTCAAATCGCATTAATCATGGAATGGAAACACACAGCAACAGAACGTACCAGCATGACTTCAAACACTTTGTTACAGTAAATGTTCAAAATGTCCTCCATTAACGAGGATACGTGCATCCACCCTCCGTCACATGGAATCCCTGATGCGCTGATGCAGCCCTAGAGAATGGCGTATTGTATCACAGCCGTCCAAAATACGAGCACAAAGAGTCTCTACATTTGGTACCGGGGTTGAGCAGACAAGAGCTTTCAAATGCCCCCATAAATGAAAGCCAAGAGGGTTGAGGTCAGGAGAGCATGGAGGCCATGGAATTGGTCCACCTCTACCAATCCATCGGTCACCGAATCCGTTGTTGAGAAGCGTATGAACACTTCGACTGAAATGTGCAGGAGCTCCATCGTGCATGAACCACATGTTGTGTCGTACTTGTAAAGTCACATGTTCTAGCAGCACAGGTAGAGTATCCCATATGAAATCATGATAAGGGGCTCCATTGAGCATAGGTGGAAGAACATGGGGCCCAATCAAGACATCACCAACAATGCCTGCCCAAACGTTCGCAGAAAATCTGTGTTGATGACGTGATTGTACAATTGTGTGTGAATTCTCGTCAGCCCACACATGTTGATTGTGAAAATTTACAATTTGATCACGTTGGAATGAAGCCTCATCCGTAAAGAGAACATTTGCACTGAAATGAGGATTGACACATTGTTGGATGAACCATTCGCAGAAGTGTACCCATGGAGGCCAATCAGCTGCTGATAGTGCCTGCACACGCTGTACATGGTACGGAAACAACTGGTTCTCCCGTAGCACTCTCCATACAGTGACGTGGTCAACGTTACCTTGTACAGCAGCAACTTCTCTGGCGCTGACATTAGGGTTATCGTCAATTGCACGAAGAATTGCCTCGTCCATTGCAGGTGTCCTCGTCGTTCTAGGTCTTCTCCAGTCGCGAGTCATAGGCTGGAATGTTCCGTGCACCCTAAGACGCCGATCAATTGCTTCGAACATCTTCCTGTCAGGACATCTTCATTCTGGAAATCTGTCTCGATACAAATGTACCGCGCCACGGCTATTGCCCCGTGCTAATCCATACATCAAACCGGCACCTGCCAACTCCGCATTTGTAAACATTGCACTGACTGCAAAACCACATTCATGATGAACACAAACCTGTTGATGCTACGTACTGATGTGCTTGATGCTAGTGCTGTAGAGCAATGAGTCGCGTGTCAACACAAGCACCGAAGTCAACATTACCTTCCTTCAATTGGGCCAACTGGCGCTGAATCGAGGAAGTACAGTGCCCTGTTTGTTTTCGAGGCTTATAATATGTTTGTAGACAGGCATGCAGTGGCGACATTCACGATACACACGTACTAAAATGAACTCTAACATGGAAATTAAGCGTTTCCGGACACATGTCCACGTAACATCTTTTCTTTAATTGTGTGTGAGGAATGTTTCCTGAAAGTTTGGCCGTACCTTTTTGTAACACCCTGTATATCATCAGTAATGTCACCACTGAGCACAAGCTGAGCAGCTTTCCCTTCTAAATCACAGGATGCAGTATCATGCAGCAGAAGTCACACAACCTGCTGACAACCCTTGCATGAAGTCTCTTCCTTCTGTCTCACACTGGTCACTGATGCTGACTGTCACAGCTGTTGCAGAGCACATTTCTATCCACCATTTCGGGGTGGTGGTAGTGTCTGGCACAGGCTACTTCATGCCAAAGATGTGCTGACTCACAGCAAAGCACAAACGCCAACACAAACTCTGCACAAATGTGATGATCTCCCCATGCTGGTGATGACCAATTGTACAAAAAACTTTAAATCGCTCACCCTACTTTGTTTACAATTACTGTCTCTTCCTGAAAACACGTGCTAGGATAAGTGACACTTTCACTACTTGCAGATGCATGTAACACTTGCTACAGGAAAACATCATTTGAACACAGAGCCGACATCAAGATACAATCAGTCTGGTGGCCATCTGGCTTTATTGGCTGTGTAACAAACTATACAGTGTATCGCCATTGGCCATGTAATGAAATGTGGGTGGTTAAATCAGAAAATACTATAATTTGAAAAGGCTATTATCATGAAATGCCGTATAAAGATGAGTTCTATAGTGAAGTGTAGGAGTATTTTAATACCAGTAAACATTCTGAAAGCTGTATTCAGTTCAGTAGCTTGAAACTGATTTACTCTGATGATTATTGCATCAAATTGACTACATAAATGTGGATTATCCATAAATTGCAGAAACAGTTGAGAAGAAATGAATCCTAAATGCAAGAGACATAAATTCACTCAAAAATACACCACCTAGTGATAATTGTGGTAGTATCTATTATCTGTTAGAAAGGTTGAATGAGAAATCAAATGAATTACATTAAATTTTGTTGAAACATTACAAATAACAACATTATTAACTCCAAACAAATCAGAAAAGTGTGAAATTAAAATAACCCATCTTAGTCTATCTCTGGCATAATTGGAATGACCTCTACATATTGTGCAAATCATCTGGCTGCATCTTTTCAAAGAAAAATATGCAACTTGCAAACACAGTTTCAAACCAGAAATTCTGTGCTTAGAGAACAAGTTCCACAGTGATGCAATAGAACAATCAGTAAGTGTAAGCCATGACACAACACATGGAAATTCATTAACAAATACTGTCAAACATAAACACGAAAGGGGAAATAATAAACATCAGAGCTGAAAGTCAACTGATACAAGTGCCAATAGTTTGCAAAATAGTCTCAAGAAGAATTTTATCTTCATAACTAGCATCACAATTCCAGACATAGATTCACATAGCTAGACAATACAATGCTACACAACAGATGAGGCTTTGAATTTGAAGTAGTAAAATGGCCAGATGTATGCAGAATAATTTAACAACTAAAAATCAAACAGTCAACTGTTTGGGGTCATCTTCTCAGTACAATAATTAAAAAATGTGCAAATGCTATGGTTAAACCAATTACATATCTGACTAACTGTAGTGCCAGAGCAGACACATTTCCCAGTGCACTGAGCAGATGTGTAGAAATACCTGCACATAAAAAAAGAACCAAAAGAGTAAGTGTCAAACTACAGAACACTATCACCTATTCCTTCATTTAGTAAGATACTTGGATTAGCTATGTTTGCTCAGCTTATGCTTTCTTCGTGAGAGAAAATATCCTAAATGGAACCCAGCATGGTTTTTAAAAAAAGAGCCAACTTCATGACAGTCATTTCAGAATTTCTGCACATGGTGTACAGCTATCTACACAAAGTGAAAGATACTACAGGAATACATTTAGACATATTTCACAACAGTATCTGATCTGGTCAACTATGCACTGCTCTTACAGCAACTGAATGCATGTGAGGGATAATGATCGCTGCATTTGTGGGATTCAGCAAGTCACAGTGTCTCCCCAGATCACACTAAATGGTGAACACTCATGGAGGGCAATATTCATTTGCTGGGTACAGGATTAGTGAACTCGGGTTTTCTGAGCTGTGGACCAGTGGCTGCTGCCAGTCTTCTGTCACCATTACTTCTGGGCATGTTTCAGTGGCCACCATCTGGCACATTGGTCGAACGCTGTGTGCCACAAGGACCAAGGATCTTGGCTTAACCAACTGGGTCATGAAAACAGCACAAACCTCTCTAAAAAAAACTTCAATCTTAAGGTGTGCTCCACATCGATGAGATGCATGGCTGTTGAGATGGAACAGTCGGTAGCAGGTAATCTCTGGGGAACCCACTGCACCTCATTTGTATAAGGCTTGCTCAGGCAACTGGGGCTCTGTCTGGGTAGCCAGTTTATTTTCCTGGCTGCTAGTGGGATCACTATGCCATTCACAATTTCTCAAACCTCACTCCAGACAGTTCAGGTTGTCTGTTGGGCAGTAAACAAGCATGGAAGGGTAGGCCTCCTGAGCAGTGTTCATCTACAGTTTAGGCCCTATATTGTAATGGGACATGCCCAGCATGTCAAATGTCTGTCTTGTGACACAAAGAAAAGATGGTAAGTTTGAGATCTCACCATTCTATATACAAAAAGGACTTTACGGTTTGGCTCGAAGTCTCAACTCTGTTAAGCAGTTACAAAATTGCACATTACTGGCCTAAGCAATGGCATCATAGAAAGTTACCAACATCCTGAAGTCAAGACTTTAGAATGAGTATCCTATTGTAGCTGAACTGCACTGTACCATGAACTACAGTCAAGAGGTAGTCATGTGGAGTGCCATCTTACATATGGACACTACAGACTTTAAGGAGAAGTGGGATGACCAGGGGGTCATTGAAGTGTGAATTGTAATGTGTCACATGACAGTAACACTGGAATAATCAGAATCATTTACACTGATGTTCAACTTTTATGACTAAAAGTCAGACCACACTTCCCCAATCCCATGGGGTGCTTCGTGTGCCAGAAGTTTCGGAATGGCCACCCATGCTGCAGTAAATATGTGTCCTTCCCCTGTCAATCGTTCAGGCCTGCATCCCACTTTGATCACTGTGTGTATGATGTTCAAGGAAGAAAAGAAAATATAAACACTGAAGATAACTAAGGGCATATCTTATGCTGAACTGAAGACGGCGTTAAAATTTCTTCAACCCTCAAACTTTTCAGCTTCATTTGTTGCAACACTCACGAAGAAACTTACAACCATACACGTTTCCAACCAGGCATCTGTTTGCTGTTGGCATCAATGGTATTACATCCATAGGTAAGTCTCCTGTTCGATGTTCACTGTTTGTGGATCATTTTTCCTAATTTTGCTCCTCCTCCAACCATGCAATGACAACTTATCAGTTGTAACTGTTGATACAATAGTTGGGGGAGTGGGCTGATAACACAAGCTTCAAATTTTCCTCAGAGAAATGTGTTTGAGTTAATTTTAATTGTTCTTGTCACCCTTTTAATGTGCCCATCCTTAAAATGAGGGACACTGTTCTCAATTTTAAAAGTTCCGTGCAGTTTCTGGGTCTGACATTTGATGAGCAGCTCACATGGTTACCACATCTTAAGAATATTAAAGCAAAGGGTCTATGGCTTCAGTAGGCCATCTTACCTTAAGAGCACTGATGCTGTTCACCATGAGGGGTTTCAGTTGGTGACAGGATCATATAGCACAATTCTGATCCCCAGCCCCTGTTTTGAGGCTTGAAAACCAATGCTCATCATCTGGCAGTGGAACCTCATGATGTGTCATATATGCAGTTGCTCTCCACCCCATGAACCCGGTGTTCCATACAATTGCTCACCCTCCAATGGAGCAAATATTCAGAAATAGGCCATGAGCAACAAAGTGATTTTGGATTTCCAAGTGGCAGGAGGCAGGACTTAGTAGCTATTAATGTGGATCATATTTCTGTGCTTCATCAAGGTTGGAATCATTCACCACCTGGATAATAAGGAGATCCAGAATTATTTTAGATTTATCAGTGTACGAAAAGAATTTTACTACATACTATGTTTTTAAATAGATGTTTTGCAGAAATTTATCGAAACACTGTGAGTGTGTGGTCATTTACCCTAACGAGTGTAAACAGGATCATTCCACTGGATGTACTGTGTTGTTTCCAGAATGTGTTCTCAAGATTCACTTACCTGGTACAATGATGAATTATTGGGTTGGTGCATAAGTTCATAGCATTTTTCCTTAAGTTTAATAAACACAACAGATACACTCAGCAGAGACTTTAGTCATCAATAATACATTCTCTTTCAATATGTACAACAATCTGTCAATACTGGAGTGACTTTTTTATTCTGCGGCAGTATAAATCGTGTGGTTCTGAGGCAAAGAACTTGTCGAGCTATGTTCGGAGTACATTTTCATCTGGAAAGGAAGTTCCTTGAAGGTTGTTCAATAGACAGGAGGAAAGGTGAAAATCTGTGGGAACAAGATCAGGTGAATAAGGTGGGCATGGAATGACCAACCCAGTTCCTGTATAGTGTTTTCTGTGAGTCTAGCAGAATGTGGGTGGGATTTACCATGGAGTATTATTACCTCACGCAGTCTTACAGGTCACTGTATTTGTATTGCATGTACAAGACCTCTCAGTTGCTAACAGTAAAGATCAGCAATGATGGTTACATCTCAGGGAAGCAATTCATAGTACACCACACCATCACTGTTCCACCAGATGTGTAACATTATCTTTTGTGGGTACACGCAGGTCCTTGTATGGGGAGTTGCTATTTATTTTGTTTGGGCTCAACCATTCCTTACGTTATCAAAAACACCCTATTTCTCATCACCAGTAATGATGGAGTATAGGAATGGTTGGTGCTGTTCAAGAGCCAATCGATGATGAACAAGCTGAGATGCACATATGGCTACCCATTGATTTTTGTGATTTTGGTTGGAGCATGTCATACCCATATATTCAATTCTTGAACCTTCCCCATTGCATTCAAATGTCTCATGATGGTGAAATGATCACAGTTCATCACATTTGTCAGTTTTGAAGTACACTGATGTAGGTCATTGTGGATTAATGTTTTTGAAAGATCTTCATCAAACAATGAATGTCTTCCTTGATGTGGAGAATCACTAACATCAAAATGATCCCTCGCAATATGAGGAAACCATTTTTTTTGCCATGCTCTGTCCAATGGCATTATCCTCATACATGGTGCAAATTTTTCTGACTGCCTCCACTGCTGTCACCCCTCAATTGAACTCCAACAGAAGAATGTGTTAGAACTGTTCTGATTTGTCCACTTGGTACTCCATTTTCTAGCATCCACAACTCCACTCACTATCTCCAAATGACAAAATGACAATATGTAAACACAAAGAGCAACAGTGAACAACAAATAAAAAATGACAATTGATAAATAAACCCATAGCAACTGGAATACCAACACGCAAAACAAAAACGCTTCAAACTTATGCACCAATCTAATGTGTACAATCTTGCGTGCAATGGAGAAGATGCAGTGTCTTCATGCTACTAATTCCGCATCTGCACTTACTCCCTAAGTGCCCTTCAGGCTATCCTTCACATGTATGAAGCAGAAAAGTATCTTCAGCTGATCCATGACACCATTTTCCACTTACAGAGGCACAGCAAGGAGGTATCATTTTGCTGGGTATTTGGGCATGGGGGCATTCAGGGTAATGAAGCAGCAGATGCTGCAGCTAAGAATACCTGCTTGGAAAATACAATTTCTGAATGTGCTGCCCCCATACATGCAGTTATCTCGCTGTTGACATGAAGGGTTATGCATCTGTAAAAGGTGGAGCGGTTAGGATTGAGGGACAACAAGCTATGGGTAGTGAAGCTAATGACATGGCCATGGCATTCCTCCTCCCAGCCACAGCAGCAAAAGGAAGTACTCTTAATCTGCCTCTGTCCTCTGATGGTTGGATTCCTTCTCCAGCAGGAGGATATACCAGTATGCAATTTTTGTCATATACAGATATCTGTGCACCACATTTTAACAGAATGTGTTTCATACAAAGCTACGAGGGCTGCAACTCACTCACCAGCTGACATGCCATCTATTTTATGTGATGATAAATCAAATGTGGTCCATGTTTTAGGATTCTGTATGATGTCTGGTCTTCTAAGTGGTACTTTAGGTAAAAGATTTTAATGTGTTTCCAGGGGGATTGCTTCATCTTTTATTTTCCAATGTCCAACCAGGCACAGTTCCCTTTTACTCTGTTTCAGATGTTGTGTAGTTATAGTTTGTGTAGTTTGTGCATTTTAATAACAAACTGCGCACATCTTTTGGTGTTCTATGTGGGAGTGAGAGAGAGTGCCCCAGGGTGGGTCAGGATTAGATTTTATATTTTATCGTATGTTGTATACTTTTCACAAAACAAAACCACATTCATCTCCTATCAGTTAAGTACGAGCACTCATGGCCTTACTGTTGAGCACCCTATACATATCGCCACATAAATGCCTGTCTATTTGCATAAGTGCACTGCTGAATATTAAAATTGCAACACTGGAAACATACTGTATGACAGGAAGAATACTGATTAAGTTTGTAGGTGCTTGGGAGTATACAGGATTCAAAATTTAGTACACAGATCTGACACCTTTGACAGCATAGTGACGCTAATCCAAAGTCAAAACAAGCTTGGATGATATACATGCATACGTCATTTCATGCTGCTGTAACTCAGTGCCAGAATTAATCAATTATATTAGCTGGTAAGTGGTGGCATGCCAGTTCTCGACAACCTATGACCGGTTGCATTCGACAGGTGAGAGATTTGGTGAACTTGCTGACAAGGGCAGCTGCCAAACAGCCTCTGTCTCAAGACACATCACACACCACAAGCAACATGCAATCTAATATTATTGTGTCAAATGCTAATGATATGGTGACCTCAAAGGTAGAGAACAGCCACCAACATTAACACTTCAAAAATGTAATAGCTGCTGTCCAAATTGCTGACTATGAGAACCAGAGGTGATCATGTTGTGTGCTAAGCAGTTCCCCTTTCATCACACATGTTGCTGGACCTTTATGATGAGGGTGAATACAATCTGGCAATGTCCATTCTCCTTGGAGCCTCCACACGTGTACTTCCATCGTGATGATGTACATGGAACCAGGACGCATTTGAAAAGACATTGTGGTGTCATTCCTGTGTCCAGCATTATTTGGTGGACCACTCGGCATGCCTCTCTCTGATACCATGTCGAGGACAGTTGATCTACTAGCAACAGTATGAAATTTTTCTACCAAATAGTTGAGATTATGAAATGTAAATTTATATTTATGAAGCATAACATTTCTATATTTCATAACATGTTGCATAAAAATCTGATTAAAATGACCTTCCATCTTCAATTCAAATCTAACAGAACTATCCGAAGTGTATCTGAAGGTGGTAGATTTAATTTTGTTTTAACTGATTAGAAGTGAAACCTGACACAGCATGGCTTACCATTATAGTGAACTCAGGGCTAAGGAGCTCGGCTGATAATTTGGAATGGAACAACAGTGGCTGCTGCGCTGACAGCGCTCCAGACACCGTCACACTGCCAATGTGGATACTTGCCTTGCTGCAAACAAGCCCATTTCCTGACTCATTGGAAACAGTGTTTTAAAACTGCCCTCACTGTGCAATGTCCCTTTCTCTTGAATCCACAAAAACAATTAATTGTTAATGTAGCAAAGTAATATAAAAATGTGATTTGGAACATATTTTGTGAGTTAACACATATGCCAGTGAGCTGTCAGCACAGCAGAATTATTGAAAGCATAAGTTGGGAGTCGGGCCGTGCTGGACAGTGCGGCCGCAGCTGACAGAAAGAGGTAGGTGGAAGTGAGCTGCCACAGGTATGTTTGTGATTCTTCTCAGCTGCTGGGGGAGGAGGATTCAATTAGCCATTTTTAAGGTAAGAGAAAAGAAGGAGAAGACACTAAACGTGGTGGTTGTCACAAAACAACAAACAATGGACACCGAGTAAATTCACAGATTCATCATATCGCAAAACCAATACAACAATGTAATTGTGGTGCTGAGGTGCATGTATTGAGACTTTAATATCAATTATATTATGAAAGCTACAGAAGTTATGATGGCATTGTAAAAGTTTCGTATTATGCAAACCATTATAAATTAATAACTCTTGAATGCTTCATACAATTCTTATGATCAAGGTGGTGGATCATAGCTGAGGAGGAGACTAGCTATCATTACTGAAACTCACATGTCTGTATATATTTTATTTATTGAATTATTTCATGTTTGATGTCTTTTTAATCATGATAATGTGTCAGAACATCATATTCTTCACACATACACAGAAAATAAATGCAGCACGCAATCCTGTGTACCTTTCCCTATGAACCATGCGCTATATTTATAGTTAATAAAGTTATTTCTTGTTTAAATAATTAAATATTAATTCAGTCTATGATAAAGAAACACATCATCTGAAAATGGTGATATGTACATAAAATTTAGAATCACTATCAATATAGTGCAAAACAATGCTTCTATTGAGCAGGCCATCTTTACAACAATTTCATTGTCATTAATATTGAGCACAGATGTGCATATTTCATGTTATAATTAATTCTGGGTAAATTGTATATGGTCTGAGGGGGACTGGCAGAGAAAGACACTTCTTTTAGCATATTTGTTGTAGTTATGAATTTTGGCTATTTTAAATTAAAGTATATTTTATGTATTTTTTTGTGATCATTATAAAATTTGGTGGCCATACTGAGGGCTTATAAGGGAGCACAAATGACTGCTCCTGGTGATTTTGAATTGATCGGTCATTCTGCATTGAGTGGTCATTGACATAACATGCATGTTGCAGGCCGCATGGTTTAGAACTCTTAAAGCTATAGGTTTCGAGTGGAAAGTGGCTCTGCAAATACTTTAACTTGTGTTCATACTTAGAATTGGACATTTTACGAGTGTTAGTTAATGAGCAACACTAAACTATGAATTATTTCACCAGGAATTTTGGAATCATTTCTGGTAGGCAGGTGAAATCTGCTTATGATTACACTAGTTTAGGTATGTTAATCACTGTATTGAACTTTATTTATTTGTGAGCTGGTGACTATTTTGTATACAGTTTAGCAGGATGGGACTTGATATTTTGCAAACCACTGATGTTTAGTTAGTATTTGGGGAATCTGCCAGTACTTAAATATGCAGATACACAATCTTGACTGCAGTTGATTCTTCTTGTTATTTTATTTCATGCTTATACACATATGTGAATAAGTCAGACAACGGAAAGTCCAGGTTGGAATATCAACAATTATGTACAGATGACACATTGAGTTTTAGTCAGGCACATGAGTTTTCGACCAAAGCATTTTTCATAAAAGAAAGGAAAACACACATGCATTTATACACACAGGTACACTTCTCACACATGTGTGTTAGCCTTTCTTTTCTATAGAATGCTTTGGCCAAAAGCTCAGGGCGTAATAGTCTTTTCACTGTGCTTGTCTGCAACTCAATGTGTCATCTTTATGGTGAGTACGGTCTATCCATTTCATAATATTTTAATAAATCACCTGTTTATCCCATATGATCTCTTTGGTGTTGCCTCCAATCAGTTATCCAAAATAATACAACCCTTTCCACCATTTTATTGATATTTCATCTATTTCAACTTGTACTGTGTTTAATTTTGCATAATTTGCCAAAACTTAGATAATTTAAGCTGCAGGATCACAAGTTAAAACAATCTTGCAGCAACTTTAACTCCTGGGCATGAAAGCAGACAGTGCATTGCCTGATTGTAAGACAATATTGAGCCAATATTTGAAAGAGTCATGAATTTGCCCAACTGAGTGTTTGTGAAGTATATCATTCACAGTTGAGAGTTGCAATTGGGTTTCCTTATCTGAATAATCATTTGGTGATGCAAGGATGTAGCACAATGTGGGGTTTTCTAGCCCGGGACATTAATTTATCCTTGGCACAATTGCTATTGAAGTTTTAGTACAGAAATGAATGCAAGTGAGTTTTCATCCAGAAGCTCACAATCAGCATATTCCATGATCCAGTCATGAATCTAATAAATAAAAGACAGTTTTGTGTGTGGGCACCATACTAAAGATTTAGCAGCAGTTGCCTGCGAATAAGTGAGGTAACAGAAATTAGGTGTGGGGAAGTTAGAAAGAAGAAGACAGCAGTAGATGGTGGGTGGAGTTTTTGCCAAGCAAGTAAAACCAGGAGCAGCAATGGAGACTTCAATGGTGGCACAGGAATTGGCTACAGCACCAAGGGTCTTCTGTATTGGCATCAGCAGCAACTTTATCTCTGGCAACAACAATAGAGCAGAGGCAGTCAACATGACCAACAAGCTAAGTACTGATATTGAAAATATTAATATACATGAATTCACAGATTTGTTGTCAGAAAAGAAGTTTGGCATGATTAAACAATCACCAAGTTTATACGAATCGGATAACATTAGCGGGCCAGATAGTCCAAGATCAGAATGCGAAAGTGTGGGCATGGAAGATTCAGTAGTGTAGTTAATGCAAATGATTTCAAAAGTAGCTAGGGATCTAAAGTGTAATATGGAGCAATTGACATCTGTGTTAAAATTCAAGATTGATCACAGAAACACCAAATTAAATACTCAGTTATAGGAATTAGTATCCATAATTAGTAATGACCATACAGAATTCATTGATTCTATTAGGGGAATTTCTAAACCTGAAATCAATTATGGGGTTTAAAATGTTAAAACTAAAATTAAGGAAATATTAATGAACAGGGGAAAATGGAATAGTTGAAGCAGGGAAGTTATTGGAAGAAATCAGTAGTGTTGGTAACAAAGTTGATCCGGTAGGAAAACCAGTAGGAAATGAATTTACTGAGATACAGAATAAGATGTGTAAAACTGTGGAGGGCTGCGAGCCACAGGAAAATACACTGTAGGAGGTAACTAAGCAGATGAACAGTAAATTAATAGAGAAAGTAGTTGACTGCCAGATTAAAGATGTAATAGGTGGAAATCTCATTGGGGATGAAATCAGAGACAAACCAATGAAGTGGGAACAGCAAATAGAAGTTGAATTTTCACTAAGGGAAATGAATTTTGATTACAATGAAAATTGTCAAAATAGCAAGGGTTTCCAGCATAGGTATAAGGATTTTAGGCTAATGTTTATGGGGCTGGAGATTCCCGGCAGAAAAATAGTTACAGAGGTTCGGGACATTGAGGTGGGTCACACGTGAACAGTTGAGAAGTATGACTACAGGATGATATGATCTGGAATTGTTGTCATTTAAGTTACTTGTTATCCAAAATTGTTTGCTGATATCATCAGGGATTTTTATCATAGAATTTCTATATTTAAGCCAAATTTATTGTGTAGCAGAGCCAAAAAAAAAAAAAAAAAGCAAAATATGCAGGATTTTAAAAATTATCGTTAAAATGTCATGAGGACATGCATCATTAAAACCCACATGTGATTAAGAGTAACTAGGATTGATTGGATTTTTTATTTTATTTATTTATTTATTGCTGCCCTTATTTTTGCTAAAAATGTATTATGTCACAAATTTCACTTAGAAACTTTATGTAACTCAATTTATTTGCACTCCACAGTGATCAGTTATTTCATTCCACTGTTGATTTGCTGTAATTGTTGGAGCTAAAGGCAAGTTAGATACAGACCTTCATGTTAATCCTCTCCTGCATGAAGGCACTTAAAAGCCCCCCCATTCAGTCTCTGGTGGCATACAACACCTTGGAGTTGAATTCATGCACTGACATCCTGTTGGGACATCGGTGTACTTCTATTGTAGCACAGGAAACTTCTTGCTGTGATAGTTCAATATCTTGGCCCACAGAGGACAGAAAAAACACACAGATTGTCATGCGAGTATATTGCTCATTTCACCACTAGAGTTTATGTGCACTGCTGACATGAAAAGATATTATCGTGTTTTGATGTTTATAATCTGGTTTTGTACTGTTATAGCTAATGCAAACTGATAGTGCTAAATCAGTAAATAAATAACTTTATCAGATACAATGAATATATCCTGACAAGACTCGGAAGTCCCACTCATGTTTTGTATATAAATTTTAAAAAAATATATGCATTACAATGCACTGCTCTATTTTTAGTAGCTTTGGTAATTCTCTCCCAAAACATTAAACCCCTTGGTACTGTTTTACATAGCTTGAGCAGGAAAGGGGTAATCAGTACAAAAGAACAATCAGACACCAAAGAACTTGTGTGCATTGTCTCAAAACATCATATTTCTGAACACTAGCAGTTATGACAGAACCTACATCATAAGTCATGGGTGGCATCTAAATCAGCGAGGTAAAAAGAAACCAACATCACACATAAACAGAGCAGTTCAAGTCTTAAATTGTAGCAGTTATGAAGAAAATGGAATAGAAAGTGATATGAAACAAACAAAGCCCCTAGAATTAAGCAAATGTTGCTGGACAATTGAAGAGCATTTTCCAAAACTCATTAAATACAAAAAAGTAAATTTTTGAGAAAAGGCATTTTTCAAATATCTTACTGAAATGCTAAATACATAAACCAGATAAACTGAGATTAACACAGATTTAGCATGCGTGAATCTGATTATGTGTTTGACTTGTCTAAAATTTTCATTGTTTTCTTCAGAATAGAGGGCCAAAGTCTCCAAGTTTCTACAAAAGTTGATAAAGTCAAAGAGAAAAATTAAAAGTTTTGTTAATATACACATCCAAATTGATTTTTTCTTTCCTTTTTTATCTTCAATATTATTTACAAAGAAAGGTACTTTATTGTTAATTTTGTACAGAAACACCGTAAGTATTAAATTTAACACTAATATCACACTTGCCCACAAATGTTTGATAAGCAGATGCATAAAGTAGTGACAAACGCTACTGAAATACAACACAAAATACTGGCTACAACAATACTGAACTGGGACTCTATTGATCACTTTCAACTATGTCCTTATAAAATTCTTGTTGTACGTTAAAATGCCTCATAAGTTTTAAGAAATTCTTCCTCTTTTACATACTAACCATGTTCTCCTTTTCTAAGAGGGCAAGGAAGAGAAGCTTCCACTAGTGCACTTACCATATGTGAAGGGTGTCAGTGAACTGCTAGGCAATGTCCTCCACTGACGAGGTCTCAAACTGATTTTCTGCAGTAGCCATAGGATCTGCAACATGATAGGTTCCACCAAGGATGCAGTCAACAAATTAAACACTGCAAGAGTGTGGAGCTGCCTACAGCCTATCTTGTTCCAGGAAGTTCGTGTAGTGGCAAAAAAGTTGTGGATGTGCCAACACAAAATTCGAGAGACAACTGAAATTATTAAGCAGCCACACAATATCAGAAGAGAGCACAGCTACATATTTCCAGAGTCCTAGCTACCGGCTATCCCTGTCCAATGGACCACAAGTAATCACAAGGCAGAAGCCTCACCAGGCACTGATTTGCAGATGGTTGCCAGTCACAGACAATCTGGCTAGCCAATGAATAGCTTCTTTCCTACCCTCTCCTCTTTTGTCATGACTAGCCTCTTACATTCTAGGGCCAATAAAGTTTCATAATTCTCTCCCTCTCTTTATTCTGCAGAAAACTCTCTCACA
This sequence comes from Schistocerca serialis cubense, assembly GCF_023864345.2. Lineage (NCBI taxonomy): Eukaryota > Metazoa > Arthropoda > Insecta > Orthoptera > Acrididae > Schistocerca > Schistocerca serialis. Next base: position 302,739,227 of record NC_064640.1, on the reverse strand, counting down.
TTATCATTGACAACAATATCCTAACATTGTCATTCTCCCTTTAAATCTCTCAGAAGCAAATCGCAGTTTGCATTTATTAACTTTCGCTTTAAATGGCTGAGATCAAATATCGAGTTTTGCAAAAACTCAGTTTTTGACACCCTGTAACAACAGCAAATATTAGTTTTTGACAAAATGGTTTCAACAGGTCATGTGTGGCAACAAGCTTGATTTGTATCAATAAAAATCTGAATTTTGAAAAATTGAGAATTTATTGAATTTTGAAAAAAATGTTTATCCATTGGATTATGGATGGGAACAGCTCAACAAAAGAAAGAGAGAATCCCAGATCTAACATTTAAACTGAAGATGTGTGGTACAGTAAACATCCCCTATAATGATCAAGATAATGATAAAACTGTACTAATAATATACCACCATAATGTACAGTCATTATATAACAAAACATATGAATTAAATGTGTTGAAAGAGAGTGAATTGCAAAATGTTTCCATATTGTTCCTTTATCAACACACTTTCTCTAAACCCAATCAAGCCATTCTCCCTTTAAAACTTTACTCAGGCTGAGATCTGCAGACTTACTGCAGATATGTAGGGGAGTAGACATCTGTTGCAGAAATAATACAGAAGTCAATAGTCTGCCAGTACACCTCATATCCTATATTCCAAACTTCACAGAAGTTCTCCTGCACAACTTGCAGGATTAGCACTCCTGGAAGAAAGGATATTGTTGAGCTTAGCCATAACCTGGGGAACTGTTTCCAGAATTAAATTTTCACTGAAGTGAAGTGTGCATTGATATAATACATCCTGGCAGATTAAAACTTTGTGATGGTTGGTTGGTTAATTTGGGAGGAGTGGACCAAACAAGGTCATCGGTCCCATCAGATTCGGGAATAATTTTGGGGAAGGAAGTTGATAGTGCCCTTTCAAAGGAACCACCGTGGCATTTGCCTGAAGTGATTTAGGGAAATCACAGAAAACATAAAGCAGGATGGCTGAATGCAGCTTCCCTAATGCGAGTCTAGTATGCTAACCACTATACCACCTCACTTGGTCTTTGTGCTGGACTGGGCCTCGAACCCGGGAACTTTTCCATTTGTGGGCAAGTGCTCTACCAACTGAGCTATTCCTGCACAACTCATGACTCATGCTCACAGCTTCACTTCCACCAGTACCTAATCTCCTGCCTGCCAAACATCACAGAATTTCTCCTGCATAGCTTGTGGCACTAACTCTTCTGGAAAAAGGGATGTTGTGGAGACATGGCTTAGCCACACCCTGGGGTATTATTTCCAGAACGAAATTTTCACTCTACAGTGGAGTTTGCACTGATATGAAACCTCCTGGCAGATTGAAACTGTGTGCTCAACTGGGATTTGAACCTGGGACTCTCACCTTTTGTATGCAAGTTTTCTATTGACTGAGCTATCCAAGCACAACTGTCAAGCCATCCTCACAGCTTTAGTTCTACCAGTATCTCATCTCATGCCTCCCAAACTTCACAGAAACTTTCCTCCATAATTTGCAAGACTACTGTCTTGGAAAAAGAGGATACTGCAGGGACATAGCTTAGCCACAAGCTGGAGAATTGGAATTTTCACCGTGCAGCAGTGTGTTGATACAAAACTTCTTGGCAGAATAAAACTTTGTTCCAAACTAGGACTCCAACGTGGGACCTTCAGCAAGTGATCTACCAACTGAGCTATGCAAGCGTGACGCTAAGTATACTAATACTTATTCATCCTCATTTGAGTTTGGGTCCTTCATGGCCACCAAGTGTTACATATTTGAGTTTGAGGCCAGAGAAATACAGGCCATCTTTAGGAAGATTCGTTAACAGCAGTGTTACTTTCAGTGTACATCTGTGAATTATCCCACTAATGGAAGCAGTTGAAGGAGATGGTATTGATTGTCACATTTAACACCTGTACATCAACAATGAATTCTCATAAAGTATAAAATAAACTTTTATTTAGATGAAGTTAAGTGGTCGGTATAATTTCTCCAGTTTTGCTATTGATGGCACACTGAATTCTGCCTGTACCATGCGAATGAAAAAGTTGCCGAGACATCTGTAAACATAGCAAAGAGATTAGAAATCGTATTTTAAACAAGAACTTGTAATTAACATTCTGGCAATTTATATTAAGATTCTCAAGATCATTCAAAAATATTATGTTTATACTCTTTCCACTAGGTACTAGAAATTTAAAGCCCCAGAAAGAATTTTAGTTAATACTTTCTATCGACTGTTTTATTGGGATAAATCTTTCTCTGTGCACCGAACTTGTCTACATCTTCTGTAACTTTCTCTCAGTTTGAAAATAAACACGCTAACTTTTCGTCCTGACAAGGTAAGTCCCTTTACAATCAGGACCACAGCACTTAACGCCAGCACAGATCAGGAACTATACCCCATTTTTATGTAACAGAACCTTCGTTATAGCTGCCAGTGCATGTTCCTAAAATACAAGGTAAGTGCAGGAAGGTCCAGGTTGTGCATTCGTAAACCGTTGATTTTGACTTTTTTTAAAAAATAGTGTTAACCACGAAAAGCGTAACTGAAAATTAAAGAGTTTAGTCCACAAGCGTTTGCATTTCGCTTGAAGAGTTTTGGGAAGCTCTGACTCATTCCTCCATTTTACTCGTGTTCCCACGGATGATAGAATCTGTACAACGTGTTTCTTGAGGCATGTAGTTACTAATTGTAAACGTTTAAGCGAGGATAAGAAAATAATCGAATGTAATTGACCTCACTAATCAGCTAGGGTAAAGAGCTATTCAGGAGGCCTACAACGATGTACTGACAATCCTTTGACGGCATCCTTAGAACGCCAACCCTCCTCCTTTATCCGGGCTTGGGACCGGCAACAGCAACTGGAGAACTACCAAAGTCGCTCTCCAAGTACTGTAGGCGGAGTTAAAGGATTCACATTACTTCCACGCATATTGAACATTTCTAAACACGCATGATACAACAACAAGGAATCAGAATTGCGTATAATTCTCTCATAACTGCAACTTGGCAGTTTCACCATTTATAGGCTGCAGCGGTACCGACAGCTAGCGAGCGCAGAATCACTGAAATGAAATTTATTGTCCTTAAATTTCCTTGAACATGTCATATCTTGTTCTACTCTGTTTAATTTAAGTTTAAAGCTCGGTAGATACGTATTATGTTACATCATTGATGTAATAAACTGTACAAAAATGGACAGAGACCCCGTTACGTAGTGTTTCTCAATCGCTATACGAGATGGCAGCATGTCCATCAAGTCCTTGTCATGTAAATTGTGTCCAAAGATTTATCGCAATGTACGTCATATTGGAGTGTAATTATCATCTTTTTTTAATAAATGTGTGTCGAGATAAAAATTAGAAAACACATGCACTGCACATGTCGAGTTGGTTTTCAACTTATATTTGCATATTTCGCAGACCAGTGAGCTCGTTTTTCATATTTTTTTTTGACTGGACCCTGTCATCTCAGGAACAAATTAAATATAATTCCCATACCTCAGTTCTGATAAAACATTTTTCGGAGGTTTCCGGTGGTTGCAAGGCAAATAATGGTAACGGAAACCTTCGAAAAAATTGCAATTTCGACTCTCTCTGAAGTGACAATAAAGTAATTATGTGCGTATCAGGTGATAAGAACATGCATGCAAACGAAGGGGAGAGCTTAATGATTACTGCAGTTTTTTTGTACACTTTTACTACGGTGCCGGTATACTATATTAAGTACCAGTATTACAACGCATACTGTATGTTCATTAGTGCGGAATGTTATTATAATTTAATTTATTGTCCGTACATAATGGACCAGAGGTGTTTCATTGAAAGTTAGTTGCCTGCGTTATTATTTCTATTTAAGTGATGTCTCGTGTATGAAACGAACATTGTGAAGGGGAATGGGGGGCACATGCTCTTTACTAAGTCTACGTAATAACACTTGAGTTTTAACTGATTTTCTTGAATAAGACGAGACGGGGAAATTACATTCATTTTGATTAGGACTTTTCATGTGACTTTCACTGCCGAATTAAAAGTTGTATTGTTGTATCACCAGGTACTGTTAGCAAGGGATCAAAAAAATTTTATTATTATTATTATTATTTTTAAATGTGTTGTACTGATGTAGCCTACATGCTATATACGGAAATACGGAAGCGACCGATCCCGCCCGTCTGCTTTGACCCATGACGTCACAAATATGGCGGAAACAAAAACAAACACACACACTTTCCACAAGAAGCCTATTGACACTAACGGGGCAAGCGCGGGAAATGGGGTGTTTTGGGTGGGGGGAAAACTAAATATAAACAAATTTAGACGCCTTGCGTAGCTAAAACGTCTAAGTGAAGACAGCCATGCATGAATACCCACCCACCTCCCCAGGGGTCGTAACCCCTGCAACCCACAGAAGATAAAGATGCTTCAGTAGCTGATTAGTGTTTTTTGTCTTTTTAAAAAAAATCTCACGGGATAGAACGAACGGATCAGAAAGATAAATATAACAAACTAAAACAGAAATTGGAGGAAACAGATAATTAAAATAAGTAATAAGTGTTTTTAAATTAAAAAAAATCTCACGAGATAAAACGAACAGATGAGAAAAGTAAATAAAATAAGATAAAACAGAACTGGAGACAGCCACACTCATACCAAACTCCGCGCCGTCATGACGTCACACACGACAACACCCTTACGTCACGGGTCAAAGCCGACGCGTGGGATCGGACGCTTCTGTCGACCCCTATATTCTTTAATAAGCAGTTATTGGGAATGGTATTGCTGTACGAAACATTATCACAACCAATATTTGTTCTGCGACCCTGAGATTTTGATATTACTGGTACTACATCTCTAATTCTAGCCGTATCAAAAATAAATTGACGTAGCGTAACAATTCTTTCGCAATGTCGAGGACACTGTCCTGGCAGATTGAAACTGTGTACTGGACTAAGATTTGAACCTGGGACTCTCACCTTTTGTGGGCAAGTTCTCAACTGACTGAGCTATCCAAGAACAACTTACAGTGCATCCTCACAGCTTTATTTCTGCCAATATTTCATCTCCTGCTTTCCAAAGTTCACAGAGACTCTCCTGCATAAATTGCAGGACTACTCTCGTGGAAAAGAGACATAGTTCAGCCACAACCTAGAGGATTGAAATTGCCACCCAGCAGCAGAGTGTTGATAGGAAACTTCCTGCTAGATTAAAACTTTGTTCCAAACTGGAACTCCAACCTGGGACCTTCGGTAAGTGCTCTACCAACTGAGCTATGCAAGCATGATTCTATGTGTGGATACTTCATGGCCACCAAGTGTCAAGTATTAGAGTTTGAGGCCAGAGACATACAGACCATCTTTAGGCAGATAAAATTCTTATTATTTTTTTTAATAATTGAGCACAGAATGAAAAATGACACATGGTGCCAGAATGAATGAATGAATGCCAGTGTGAATGGGCCGTACAATAAGGCTAAAGATGGGGTTGAGTGCACTACACATGGTTACCTGGGTTGGAGTTCTGACATGTTTGTGCCCAAGGTGGGCGCTATTGAGAGAAAGATGCAGATTTTTGTACACAAGTGTTGTAGAAAAACTCTCATGTAACTGTGATCATAGATGGCTACAGCTTGTGAAGGAGCTGCTCATTGTATTCCGATATAAGACTGAGTGCTCAGTAAAATTCACAAGTGGTGTGAAATGCGTATTGTTTGATAGTTGTCATTGAAAATTGCACAATAGTTTACTTCAAAATAGCACGCCTTATTAATCAATAGAATAATATTTATATGTGTTCTCATTGTATGGTGTAATTTTGATAGAATTACATACCTACCATTTTTTGTGATTGAAATAGAACCAGCAGCTGCAGAACCATGTGTAAGGTCTGAAAATAACTGAAACCATAAGACAAAGAAACTGTTGTAGTAGTATTAATGTAATGATTGTATGAATTTGGATTAATGGCAGTTTTATAAAGGCGGTTGAAGTAAGTAGATAGTGTCGGAAGTTCCATGTGGCTTTTCGCGGATGATGCTGTAGTATACAGAGAAGGTGCAGCATTAGAAAATTGCAGCGAAATGCAGGAAGATCTGCAGCGGATAGGCACTTGGTGCAGGGAGTGGCGACTGACCCTTAACATAGAAAATGTAATGTGTTGCGAATACATAGAAAGAAGGATCCTTTTTTGTATGATTATATGATAGCGGAACAAACACTGGTAGCAGTTGCTTCTGTAAAATATCTGGGAGTATGCGTGTGGAACGATTTGAAGTGGAATGATAATATAAAATTAATTGCTGGTAAGGTGGGTACCAGGTTGAGATTCATTGGGAGAGTCCTTAGAAAATGTAGTCCATCAACAAAGGAGGTGGCTTACAAAACACTCGTTCGACCTATACTTGAGTATTGCTCATCAGTGTGGGATCCTTACCAGATCAGGTTGACAGAGGAGATAGAGAAGATCCAAAGAAGAGCAGTGCGTTTCGTCACAGGGTTATTTGATAAGTGTGATAGCGTTACAGAGATGTTTAGCAAACTCAAGTGGCAAACTCTGCAAGAGAGGCACTCTGCATCGCGGTGTAGCTTGCTGTCCAGGTTTCGAGAGGGTGCGTTTCTGGATGAGGTATCGAATATATTGCTTCCCCCTACTTATACCTCCCGAGGAGATCACGAATGTAAAATTAGAGAGATTCGAGCATGCACGGAGGCTTTCCGGCAGTCGTTCTTCCCGCGAACCATACGCGACTGGAATAGGAAACGGATGTAATGACAGTGGCACATAAAGTGCCCTCCGCCACGCACCATTGGGTGGCTTGCGGAGTATAAATGTAGATGTAGATGTAGAAGTCAGTTCAATTTAGAAATGAGAAGGAAGCAAGCCTATTTAAGGTGGTGTGTCCCATTCCACGTGGGCAAAATGTTTTGTGTTGGAGTAGCAGATATTTTGCCTCAAGAATTGGTAAATTTTTAGTGTGAGTGAGGCAGTAGAACTCTGTTTTTGAGCAGATCATTGTGTAGATGAAATTAAAAACTTTCATGAATTGGATAGGTGGTCATATACTTCTAAGTTTTCATGAAAGATGGACTTCGTACAGGCAACAACCTCTAATGTTGTGTTGGGTTTGATTTTCTGAAAGGGTGATTTGTATTTACTTACATTCACAACCAAAGAACAAAAATCGAACTTTAGTTTCTCACAGTAATATATATTAAGCTCTGATCTGAGACTACACCAGAAACTTTATACACTGTTACAAAACCTGTGCTCACTAGTTTGTGTAATCATTATCTAAACAAACTACTATTTGAGAGCCTGCAACCTAGTGCAATTATAATATTTATTTGGTCAGAATTGTTTGAAAATGTATAATTAATCAATAAATTACATTATTCATTCAAGTTATTCACGCTGTACTACCTGCAGTTACAAGTTGTGGACTTATTATTTGTAGGGTAGAGTCCAAGAACATTAATTTGCAGACAACACAAAACTACTGATAAGAAGAGGAATAAAAGTAAGAGTGTGTTATCCAAGTCTACGACATCAGCCATGAGCCATTATTATTCAGTTAGGGATCACACATGTTAGCCCAGCAGCACACAGTGTGAGAGCATACATATGTATTAAGAACAGCACCACCTTGCTCATTGAGGGAGGTTGCAGGACTGTTGGATATGCTACAAAGAATGTTCCCACCTGCACGATTAAAAAATGTTCAGGAAGTATCAAGATGGCGTAAGATGTTAAATATCTTTTAAGTCATTCACATTATGTTGGGTAGCATGCCTTGGAAGTGAGTGGTCCAGTTGGCCCTTGGCCACAGTTTGACAGTGGTCATTTATCCAGGTAAACTGTTTGTGATCGTACCCACATGTAATGTTGACTGATTGATTGATTTTGACAGGGAACCTAAAACAGCTTTGGTCTAACCCGCCACTGCCTGCACTGAAACTGAGTTTATTGTGCGGTGTCACTCCCTGTATATCTAGTAAAGCCAACCAATGCACTTAAATAGTGCAAGGAGTCACTTTACCAGTTTTTCGTTAGACACAATTTCTTCAGCTCTAGTTGTCTTGAAAATTCTGTACTCTTGCTCTCCAATGCTGTGCATTCGAAGATTAGGTGTGATTCAGTTTCTTCACCCTCATCATAGATCCTATATTTAGGGTCTTATTCCATTATACCCATTGTATGTAGCTGTTTTTTGAAATTCCCGTGGCTGGCCATCAGTCCAGTCATGAGTTTAATCTCTTTCCTGTTCAATCCCAGAATTACAAGCCTCTTTCAGAACATGGCTTAGGCATCATTACCTTACCACATTTTTGTTTATAGACCTTGGTGCAGTATTTTATGTGCTGTTTCCTAAGCCAGTTCCAAAGTTCTTGCTTGATCATAGCATTAGTGATTGTCAGGACAGGTTTCAGTCCAATGAATGGAGTCGTTGCCCCCATCCTGGCCAATCTGTCAGCTTGTTCATTGCCACAGATCCCCGAGTAGCCAGGGACCCACACTAGGTTTACCCTATTGCTTTCCCCTAGCTCCACCAGAGCCCTGTGGCATTGTGCAGCAATCTTATATCTCGTTACAGGAGCTGTCAATGATTTCAGGACTGCCTGGCTGTCTGAATAGATGTAGATGCTATGGTTCTTGTAGCACCTATGCGTATTCTCCTCCAGACATGCCTGGTTGCAGTAATTTCAGCCTGGAATACCAAGGCCAGTTTCCCTAGAGAGATGATGCCCTCCAGTCATGGCTGAACCCCGTACACCCCTGCCCCAGCTCCTTGGTCTGATTTCAACCCATCAGTAAACCAAAAAATGTCCCCCGTACAATGTCAAATTGTTTTTTTTCTCACTGCTTCCTGCTTCCAATTATATTGTTAGGCTTGTTGAAGCAGTTGGGAGTTATTATACAGTCATCGGGCATTTCCCCAGCCATAACTATATTTACCTCATTCATTATTTTAGTGTGTGATACTGGATATCCCAGTGAGATCCAGTTTTAAGTCTGTATGCACCAGCTGCTGCCTTCATCTTTACCCAAAGATGTAGTGGAGGCATGTCCAGTATAGCTTCCATCCCAGAAGATGGTGTGCTGCTAATTCCACCTATTGTGGCTAAGCAGACCTTTCTCTGCACCTTATCAAACTCCTTAGCTGCAACCTATTGTTCTGCTTTCTTCCACCATGGCCCCGTAGGAAATCCTAGGTCTAACCACCGTGGTGTATATCCAGTGCACATCTCTGGGGCTTAGGCCATATTTTTGCCACAAGTCCTTCTGTTACTCACTAGAGTACCTTTCACCTTTGAGCAGATGCTCTTAATGTGAGGGGTCTATGTTAGTTTTTTATCTAAGGTTACGCCTAGGTATTTCACTATCTCCTTCACAAGTAGAGTTGCATCAAAGAGCTTTCGATTCCAACTTGAGTGTCGGATATCCAGTGCATATCTCTGGGGCTTAGGCCATATTTTTGCCACAAGTCCTTCTGTTACTCACTAGAGTACCTTTCACCTTTGAGCAGATGCTCTTAATGTGAGGGGTCTATGTTAGTTTCTTATCTAAGGTTACGCCTAGGTATTTCACTATCTCCTTCACAAGTAGAGTTGCATCAAAGAGCTTTCGATTCCAACTTGAGTGTCGGATATGCCTCTTCGTGAATGGCACCACAACAGCCTTCTTAGGATTAACACTTAGATCCTGTTTGATGCACCGGTCTTGCACAATGTCCAATGCACCTTGTGCCATCTTTCTAACTGTGTCAGTAAATTTGCCAAGTATTACTATGACAAGGTCATTTGTGTATCCTTGGCAAAAGCATTGTCTGGAATTTAGTTCCTCAATGAGTTCATTCACCACTAGATTCCACAATAAAGGGGATAAAACTCCTCCTTGTGGACAACTTCTATTAGTGTTAATTACCGTCTTTTCATTCATCATGGTAACCTCTCCCTTCCTTTCACTAAGCATGTCCCTAGTCCACTTACATATAGTGGTCCCAAGGTCATGCACCTCTGCTGCCCTTACTATGGAAACAAAGGTTGTGTTAGTGAAGGTGAAGGTCCCCTCGGTGTCCAGGAAGATGCAGAGGGCTATTTTTTGAAAGTGAAGTGCTTACTGCACCCTCACAACGAGTTGATGGAGAGCTGTCTCACATGATTTACCTGGTTGATATGCGTGTTGGTTTGAATGTAGATGGGGCCCTAATTAGCCTCCTCTCCCCAACATTTACATTAACCAATTTTTCCAATGTTTTAAGACTGAAAGATGACAGACTGGTTGGTCTCATATCCTTGGCCTTGATATGATCAATTCTTCCTGGCTTTGGAATGAAGGCAACCTTCACTGCCCTTCAAGTATTGGGAATGATTCCTACTGCTAGACTAACCCTAAATATCCTGCATAGGACTGTTGTGAGATTCACTCCCGCCTGTTGCAGGAGAGCTGGAAAGATTCCATCTGGGCCAGGTAACTTGAATGGTTGGAATGTTCCCATTACCCATTGGATTTTATTGAAGTCAACACACTACTTGGCCAATTCCAAGTCCTCACTTCAAGTGTCTGAGAACCATTGTCTCTCCGAGGATCACGTTCTGGTCTGTGTTATCTGCCAGAGCATATTGAGGAAAGTGAGTTTTGAGGAGCAGTTCCAGCGTCTCACGTGCTATCTTTGTATATTCTCCATCCTCTGTCCTCAACGTGCCTCCTGGATTAGTTGGTACTCTAGTGAGGATTCTGTGAAGTCCGGCTTGAGCAGCCATGCTCTCCACTTCCTCACAAAATGACTCTAGGATGCCTCTTTCGCTTGTCTAATTGCAAGGTTGTAGTTGATAAGGGCCTCACAGTATTTTGACCATTGCCCTTTACATCTCGCAAGATTAAACAGTCTTCGTACCTGTTTTCTTTGCATTTCCAAGTTATTGTTCCACCAAGGCACACTCCTATTTGTGCACTTCTTAGTGATTGTGCAGTTGCCCTGGTATGAGGTCACTATGGCAGAGATACTGCTACTTCCTCAAACACTACTGGATTCCTTGTTGAGGTTTTAATTTCCAATAAGCTTAAGTCAAGGTCCCTCCTATATGTCTCTCAGTCTGTTTTCCTGGGATTCCTATAGGCTGTAGTCTGTCTAATTCCTATTTCAACTTTGAAATTAATGTACATGTAGTCCAATTAGGATAGCTCTAGCGCCACGTGCCATTGTTTGACATAGCTGCCCATCATCATGGAACCAAAGGTTATGTCAATTACTCTTTCCTTCTGCTATTCCTGAATGTAGGTTCATTGCCCCTATTTAGGACCTCCAAGTTGTTAGACAGGAGAAATTCAAGAAGGTATCACCTCTACTGTTAATGTCGTTGCTGCCCCACACCAGGTTGTGGGCATTGGCGTCACATCCAACCAACAGATGGTCGCCTTGTCGATGGCAATCTTCTTTCAGTCTCCTCACCTCCAAAGGAGGAGGAGAGCTTTCTTCGTAAAGAAGATATGCTGAGGCCAAAACAATTTCCCTCATGATACCTTCCTCACGTAGCTGCATCCTGATGGTCATTAAGTCCCTGGAGCAGAACTCCATCATTGGCATGAAATAAATTCTGTTCCTTACATAGATGCATGTTCTGGAGATTCTAGCATAAATCAGCTTACCTCCAGTGCCACCAAGGCCTGATATGCCCCCTTTATACAGGTAGGGTCCTTGTATCAGGGACACCTTGTCCTTAAGCCATTCCACCGTGTATGCCCCCTCCAGACAAAAATGAGGGCACCACAATGTAAATAGACTCTCCTGGAGTTGGGTCCTGAACCAGCCCCCCCCCCCCCCCCCCCCACTCCAATCTTTCCAAAGAGAGCTATCTGTACAAGTTCCTCCTGCTACCACCTGATGGCTCGATGTGGATAGCCTTCCTGGATAACTGCCATCTTAAAAACTGAGACTGCAGTACTATAGATCTGTTTCCCTATTTCTTGCCTCGACTTTTTCTGGGCTCGCTTATTCAGGGAGGAGGGAGTCTTAGATTCCTCCCTTATCCTCTTGCTACCTGTCTTCGATGTTGTGGGGGTCTGCATATCCCCTCCAACCTGAGACAGTTTTTTCTTGGAGGTCTTGGGCTAGAAACCTTTTAATTCCTCCACGTGTGTTTGGGAAGCCATTCTTTTCCTTCCTTTTGTCTCTGCTCCCTCAAAAGTTTCCACCTCTGGGCTCCAGACAAGGCTTGAATCTTGATCTGGTCCAGCTTCTCAGTTACAGTTCCCACTTCTGGCTCAGGTCTAGACCCTGATTCCATAGTGGGAGTGCAGTGTTTGGGTGTCTGAGGTCTCAGTTTGCCCCTGTTTGTTTTAATTTATTTTCTTTTGTCATCTCAATCTTGGTCCCACGAGATTTGGGGATCTACACAGTCCACACCATGAAAACCCCCACATGGGTGTAAGGCTACTTACTCAGGGAGGACACCTGGTATCACTGAGGCTCCATTTGTGACACATCTTCCCTTGTGCCACGCGCCTCTCAGCACAGATTGCATCACACCTTGGGTTGGGAAGGGAATTGGGTAAGGACTAGGAGTGGATAGGGAAGACAGGACATTGTGAGACACTCTTAGTCCGAGCCATCAGCTAAGACCTTTCCGGCAGTAGGTCCTCTACCTTCGGCATAGCCCTCAGCTTCAAGCAGATACGCAAGCCTCTCCACCCACATTGACAGTGCTTCATCAAGATGGTGTCCGCCAGGAGGATGTTGTGGCTTAATTGGAGCTATATTTTAATTTTGATGCATCTGCTTTCATAAAGTGGTTCTGTCTTTGATGGAGTATGAAATGCCTATGACTGGGCTGCAGTAGGAGATTCTCAGTAGAGGAATGGGAGAGGTCTTGCACATGGTTTTCCATCGAGATATTATGAATTTATCAAGGGGCTGGAGGCAGAAGCCTATGATAGAGAAGGATCATGCATTGTAGTATGTGCAGGGGCGAGGCCTTGCATATTTGGCCACCATATTCACAGATATGCTTCACATGCCAGGCATGGCCCCTTCATTACTTCAGACAGCTGTTTATCAACTCATTCACTGAGCTGATTATCGCAAAGCCTTCTGCAGCCACCACAGCATCTGGGAGCAGTCTGTGCCATTATGTGGCATGCAGATTGTGGTAAACAGAACTGCAGTTGTGGTGGACCTACTCACTCCTCTGCACAGTAACTTGTCCACATCCACATGACATCGGGCACATGTTCATCTGTGCAAGTGCTTTCATTGCTGGCAAGTCCCACGACGGCCAAGTCAACTATGGCCTCCAGACAGATCGTCAGACGCAATGTGAGATTACGCTGTGTACTTCCACTGCTGTCACTCCTGCAACCCAGCCAACAAACCACCCCGTGCCTTCACTGAGCTCCCAGTGACTGCCACTCCAGAAGATAACACTTCCTCAGCTCATCGCCGCTGCTGATAATTGGGGACTTTGTCCCACTGGTTACTGATTGTGCATCATCACAGGTCATTACCATTATATTCTTGCACTACCATAGAAGGGCATTTCAGTGTCATTCATGTGTGGATTTCATTCTTGAACTGTACTGAATTGAGTTAATGTTCAACAAACAAAGTGTTAGCACAAGCTTGCCAGTCACTACCTTGTTACACCATTTAGCAGGTCACTTTAGATGGTGATGAGGATATTGGTTTCTTGAGTTTTCTTTCTCAGTGCTCTTCTTTCACCTGTCATATATTTCAGTTGGTTTGGTGGATACTGGTTTCATGATACATGTGACACTCATAGTTTTTGTGGATTCTCAGTGCAGTGCTCTCCACTGTGACCGCTATAGACACTGTTTTCCTACAGTGCTGTGAACAGCTGTTGATCTCGCAGCAGGAGTTCCTGCAGATGTTGTGCAATCAGACTGTGGATTTCCATGTCATCGTGGTGTTGGGTCAGGCACCTGTGGAGATGCCTCATCCTCTGCCACCATCACACCAACACCACCTCTCGTGAACTGCCCCTCCACGATGCTGCTGCCGCCACTACTGCCTTCACCAGTATCACCATAACAAACCCTCTCACGGCTGTCCCTCATGTGGCTGTCTCTCTCTAGTGATGGGAACAACCAAATGAAAGCAGTCAATTCAATCAGTTGTTGGAAAACCATTGACTCATTTGGTTGTAGTTTTATGTATTAGTTGAATAATTCATTCATTCCTTTGACTGAAACCAGTTTATGGGAGCAACCTAATGAAAACAGTCGATTCAGATGGTTGCACTATTCATTCATTCTTTTGAGTGAAACCGGTTTGTGGGACAAACCAAATGAAAATGACCAAGTCAGTCAGTTTTATGTATCAGTTGGATTATTATTCTTTCATTTTTTTCAAGTGAAACCATTCTGTGTACATGATCGAACAAAAACAGTTGCCCAGTCCACTGTAGTTTTGCATATTGACTGAATTATACTATTCATTCTTTATTTTCAAGTGAAACCAGTCTGTAGTTTTTCTGTCTGTCTTTCAAATGAAATCACTGTTTCCTGTGGTTTAGTTGACTGAACTCTCCATTCATTCTTCTGAGTGAAACCACTCTGTTGAATTGAAGCAGTAATATACAACCAGGGTACACATACCCCAAAGGGTAGTCCTTTCCCATGGGTATGTCAAGACATCTCACGGGGGTACAGCAAAGTTAAAATAAACATTATACATGTTGTTGTTGTTGTTGTGGTCTTTGGTCTGAAGACTGGTTTGATGCTGTCCTGTGCAAGCCTCTTCACATCCCAATAATTACTGCAACCACATTATACATATTCATTTAATTTTATACTGAATAGAGTAACTCATATTTTCATCATTTAAAATTGATTAACGTACTGCTGTGGATTAAGTGGCTCCAAACACAATTAATACATAACTACCTAAGGTGGTGTATTATTGGGGCTTCAAAATTGATCATAAATGTTACTTCCCTTAAGGGTAAATGAAAAGGAACATTGCCAAATTTTAGGGACTGTTTGCATCTCATTTTATTGGTTATGTACATTAATTGAAAACCACTGGAATCTAGACTTTAAGCAGTTATTCAGCCATTTATTTGTGTGGACGGTAAATATAGTGTGTAGAAAATTATGATACTGGACACATTGTACAAATCGTACTCATACATGAAAACCTGTTTACATTTTACAGCCTTTGAAAAGTAGCAGCTATTGTATTTCACAAGTGTGAAGTAGTACTATTAACATTTGTGTATTTTTACTTCAGTTTCACAGTGAAGCCTGTGTCTAGCTACCAATGTAAACAGCCTGACACCACTGACACCACCCATGTTAGCACACCTGCCGTGAGGCACGTGTTAAGGTGCATTTACACCTGTGCTACTTTAGTGCACACTAGGCACATGCAACCATTGCATCTACCAGCAAGGGGGCACATGCAGTGGTGCAAAGTTACATATGCCTCTGAGGTGTGCACAAAGGTCACTGTGTGTGAGCGCAGGAGTGGGGAAGGCACATGCAACAGTCATGCACATGCCCGTGGTTCATTCTGTTTATTGGTTTGTTTGACAATAACTATAGTTGAAAGATTCAGTTTCTTGCATGTGTTTGTGTTAGTACCTTTGTCGATTCTATTAAGCAGAAACAAAAATAATTTGTGGAGGATTATCATTCCTTTCCTTGTTTGTGGTTTGTCTGTTCTGCCCATTCTAAAGATACAATGAAGCCAATTTGTAAGCAAGCAGCTTCGCGCACACATTGTAGTGTTGCTGAATAGTATAGAGGTAATAAATGCATCACGAGTTCAAATACTACTGTGGTCTTTTTTTTAATTATTTTTTGTTCAGTTCGAATACCTGCATCATTTAAACATAAAATGCATCAAATAAATGCTGATTAACACATATCTACTCATTCATTTTATGAAAAATGCACATCTTCATGCTGCATCCAAAATTCCATAGTTCACTGTGAAACAATTTCTTAATTAACAATATTTTATAAAAGATTGTTAATAGATATATGATTTTTTAAATTTAAATGATCTTTGTTAACAATATTTTATATAATACTGATAATTAATCATTTGTAATTAAAACTGTAATTTTGCACATGATATTTCATTAAAAACAAGGAGATAAGCACTTTTGATAAAAATAATGACTTGATATATGTTAATTAGCATATATTTGATGAATTTTATGTAAAATGATGTAGGTATTCAAAATGAAAGAAAGTAAAATATCCCATTGAAAAAATCTGTAATTACTGCAGAGATGATATATATGAAAGTTTTGGGTATTAACAGCATTCCAAAATACTCTTCTCATTGTGTGCTACCTTTTACTAAAAACCCATTTCCATATCTAGAAAAATTTACAAAATATGAGGAATGTTATGAACAATTCACTATAGCCATACCACTGTGTATGTGTGTGGGCACTGTGTGTGTGGGCAGAAGTGAGAGTGATACATAAAATCCATTTTCTTAAGATTGGAGACAGATATAGACTTCCTTCCAAACTACAAACTCATAGTGATCCTTGATTTTCATTGCAAACTATTCAAATTTTGTATGGGGACATAGATAATCCCTAAATGTCCCAATAACTATGATCTTTAATGAAAATATAGGCAATTCATCTTGAAGCTGATATATGACTGTAAATAACAGAAAAATCAAAATTTTTCATCCCGTAGTTTCCGTAGTATCGTTTGATATGCATGCCCCTTCGTTCTGCTGGAGTGGAGCACTGATGTGGGCAAACAATCTAAGTGTGAAGGGGACCACTCCATACCCAAGTTGAGACTGAGGCACCTAGATGTGTGCCTCTGCTTGTGTGTGGGACAAGCACAGTACATGGCGACTAGCCACAAGGCAAAAAGTCTTGTGCACTATGCCCAGAGCAGCAGAAGCTGCAGTGGCACATATCCTCCATTGCCTGCAGCCATCTGTTATTACAGCAGCAGATGTATGTTGCCACTGGTGCTACCTCCTATATTTGGCTGCCCTCCCGGCCAACCAGAAGACAAGCTGCACTCAGTTCTGCATGGCAGGCAATCAAATTGCCAGAGAGAGTGAGTTGGAAGTGAGAGAATGATAGTGTAGTCAAAGTGTAATTGGTGTTCATAGCTCAAGCAGTATCTGGTAAAGGTCTGCTGTGAGACCTTTAATGTAAAAAATGTAAAATGAAGTTTTCCCCCAACAAACTAACTAATATTTTTAGAAATATAGTTTTCATTCACCTCTCTGTGAAATCAAATTTTCTCTAAAAAATGTTGGCAACCCTAGTCATAATGCATGTTTCTCGTAGCTGAGAAATATATAAGTGAAATCACTCAAACCCAGACAGAGACTGAATGAAAACAACATTGTTCATATGGCAGATGTAACTGTCAGAGACTTCTTTGTGCCAGTCAGCTGTCTCAAATTAATTAGAAACCTCTCAGACCTGGAGAGTGAGTGAAAGCCATTCATATAGATGACATGGCCGCAGAGATTCAGTTGTTCCACTCAACTGAAAAAAATCGATTGGCTAAACCAGTTGTTAAAGCAAATCGGTTTTCCCATGACTATCCCTCTCTTGGCCACCTCTCTTGTGGCTCTCTCACATTCGGACCACTCACAGCAGGTCCTCTTCATGGTGACACAGCCACCTCGGTCCCATCAAGCCCACTTGATATCGTCCCAGCCACTGCCATCACCACAGCTGCCTCTTTCACAACCTGCATCCAGTCACAGCTGTCCTTGTGGGCACTGCCAGCCCCATTATGTTCTTCCAGGCCTGGGTTGTGTTTCCATACCACTACCTTGTCCTCTGCCCGTGCCTTTCCTGCTGCTGCCTCCCGCGGATTGTTTCCATCTGTGTGCAGACTCCTTGTACTTCATTTGATGGGACTGTTTTCATTCTTCAGTTCCTGATTATCTCGTTTCATTTCACTATGTTGGCTGCCTGGAGCCTCCTTCCCTGGCTGCTATGTTTCTCTGAGGTCGTAGCACCATCTCCTTCAAGGGGGAAGGGGTGTAGTATATGAAGGGCTGAGCACCTGCATATTCGACCGTCACATTCAGAGAAATGCTTTACAGGTCAGGCACAGCTACTGCATTACCTGAGACAGCCATTTATCGACACATTCACTGAAATATTTACTGCCAAGCCTCCTGTGGCTGCCACAGTGTTTGGGGTTACAGGCTGCTCCACTACGCCACGTGGAGATCACGATAAACAGTGCTGCTGTCACGGGAGACCTACTCACATCTGCACAGTCACATTTTCATGTGATACTGTGCCTGTGTTCCTCCGTCCAAGTACCTATGTCATTACCAAGCCCCTCGATGGCCAGTTTAGCTCTGGCCTCCAGATGGATCACCAGCCATACTGTGAGACTACGCTAAGGACCTTGCTGCCTGCCGCTTATGCAAGCCGGCCAACAGTGCTGCCTTGCACCTTCACCAGGCTCCCAGTCAATGCCAGGTGACCACTGCTCCAGAAGACACCAGTTCCTCAGCTCTTCACCACTTCCAACAGTCGGAGATGTCACCCCTGTGGACACCAGTTATGCATCATCACCGAAGGTCATTTCCACTGTATTCTTGTGTCATCAAGGAAGGAGATTTTCATTTTCTTCATGTGTAGACTTTGTTCTCGAATTGTACTGAACTGAGCTGATGTTCAATAAACAATGTTACTTCAAGGATGCCAACCAATCACAACCTTCATATGCCACTCAGCAGGACACTACACTGCATACCTAGCAGGTTCAATAAGTTCCAGGACTACTGCAAAGTAAAATACAAAACGAGGTTGAAAAAATTACTAACGTATTAGTTTTCATCATACACCCTCCACATGTCCCATACTTGCAGGTACCCCAATAATTAGTGGTGAGCTGATTCTCAGACTGGTGGAAGAAAAGCATATACCACCTCAACATTAGGACTAGTCAGCAGCAACATTAATAGTAACCAGAGTTTAAACTTTGTGCTTTGTGCTTAGTTCTGTATTTTTTAATGCCTCTGTTTGGAACCTGCCTGGATAGCTGTGCATGTTAAAGCACCACTTCTGGGATGGAGATGTGTGCAAGGTCCATGTTGAATCTGCCTGGTTGATTAATGATGAGGGTTGTTATGGCGACCAGTGTGGATGTGGTTTTTAGGTGGTTTCACACATCTGACTAGATCAGTACCAGTATGGTAGCCAAGTCCCACCTCAGTTATATGATCTCCAAACATTTGAAAACTTTTGCTCACTTTCGCATGAATAGCACTACATACAGACAGTTGCAGTACATATATCCCATCTCTAGGGGTATCAGCAAAGAGGGCATGCATCCACCCCTTAAATTAACTGTGCCAAATCCGTTCATAACCACACCGACCCTGAACTGATGCAGCATAAATACACAAGAAGCAAACAGCACTTTGTAATTTCTTTGCTTGTTTTTCTTTGTTTACAAGACTTAGGGTCATGCATTGCTGACTTTGTAACATCAGTGTATAGTAATATCAGTGATCCTGAAGGAATGGAGACAGCAGCATTAAAGGTGCTGCATGATCAGTGACTGTAATGACATGGGGGATGCCACAGGGCATTCTTAATCCTGATAAAACAGAGATCAGACTCCTTTATACACCAGCCTACATTGTGCCTGCCTCCACTGCAATTCTTATAATGGACATTTCTTGTATTATGAATGATGATTCTGGTCTACTGCTACATAACAGTGACTGTAGAATAAACTGCACCATGGATAGTACATTAGAGGTGAGGCTATTTGAATTCAATATGTGCCTCCCTATGAATACAGTGTTAGTAAAGATGGTAGAACAGCTAGCAGAAACATTCTCAATAGCTAATTGAATAGTAGCAGCTCAGTCTACTTTTACAACAACAGTAGGCCACATCATTAAGTGAGCAGTCCACAAGCCACTTCTGGGTTTCTGCCCATTGTGTTTGCACCCTCCAATGTGGCCAAGTTAGATAGGGACTCATATGCCTGGTGGCTTCAGTAGAACTTTCAGACATTCCTGGTATCAGATCCACTGCTTGAAAAGTCTTTCTTCTTGACAATGTCTAATCTTGAGATTTGCTGCATCTTGCACAAATGAATTCCCAAAGCAGAACCAGCGGACTTGTCATTTCAGGAAATGTGTGACGTACTCAACAACCATTTTTGTAACCATATGAATGTTATAGTGCCCTGACCAAATGCCCACCAACTTCACAAATGAGAAGGATAATCATAGCACTTGTAATCTGCCAGTTTTTGTGGCCTTAGCCATAAATATGAATTCGATTGTGGGATGTGTGAAACAACTTAGAAACAGCTTATACAGACTTTCTGATCTGTGATACTGTCTTAGGCTACGCCCTTGACAAGAAAATTTGGCAGGAAACATTACAATAGCTGCCTAGAGGAAGTGCTGCACATATCTCAGACTTTTGATGTGGCATAGGCCAGGAAAGAGTTGTATCACACAAACATACCATCCTCCAGAACTGGCCCTCTCTTTCCTCTGCAGATAATTCTGAACAAACATGAGGTAAAGCAGCAGTCAGTCAGCGTTCTGTACAGTGCAAGAAGGAAAAGCCAAAATGTTGTTAAAAATCAAAATATGGAAACTCCAGGTTTGAATATCAGCAGCAAGGATGACACATTAACTTGCAGATAGCCTTCTGGTCTGATGTGCCAAAATATTGTTAGTTAGCTCTGCATTTCATACATATAGCCATGAGAAATATGATGTGGAAGATATCAGTTGAACTAAAGAGTAGAGGAACAATTAAAAAATATCTAGCCATTTACATGATTATCATTGACTGTTTATTTCCACTCGAGAAGTCTTCTGTGGTACAGGAAGTGTTATAATGGAGAAACAACTTTAATCTTCAAATGGCTCTGAGCACTATGGGACTTAACATCTTTGGTCATCAGTCCCCTAGAACTTAGAACTACTTAAACCTAACTAACCTAAGGACACCACAGAACACCCAGTCATCACGAGGCAGAGATAATCCCTGACCCCGCTGGGAATCGAACCCGGGAACCTGGGCGTGGGAAGCGAGAACGCTACCGCACGACCATGGGCTGCGGACCTTTAATCTTCACTTGGAAACATTTTTGCTCACCAACATACATATTATTTCCATGGGCAGATTATCAAAGCGTTTTGTAGCTATGTTTCAGTCATTTCTGTGCTACAGCTAGGTTTAGCAGAAGGAAGAGCAGACAATTTTTTCTCCTGGTATTGTATTTGTCAATATCTCTATTATTTTTAAACTGTGACACCTTTTTACAGTAAATTTCACCAGTGAATAAAGGTACTGTGAGGTTGTGGTTAATAATACCAGTAGCTTAGAGATACCCTTGCAAGTTGCACATGTTTCAATACATACATAATTTTGATACATAATTTCCATTGAGCAATCAATACTATTTGCCTAAGTGAGGAGTTACCTGAGAATATTATCCCAGAGGACTTAAATGAATGAAATTATGCAAAATATGTTACCCTACTGTGGGTGGAGTTGTGTGCAGTGCACAATGATATGGACAAGTAGATTGGAAGGGGGAGGTAGAACAGACTCCCAGCTATGAGAAACTCTTTCCTAACCCTGCCTTCCAATCCTTACTGCCTTTTTCCACTCACTCACTCAACCACACACAACCCATACACATTTTAAAAAACTCAGTTTAAATGCAATATACTCCTAGCACAAAACTGGACTGAAAACTTTTCTTTTTCCTACACATTCAGGATAACAAAATAGAACTTGATGGTGAGATAGGTGCTGTTGCTACTTTTATCAATTTGTACACTTTCCAGTAGTCAGGAGCCCCATTCTTATTGGCCACAGCACGTGGACTCATGTCTTTCAGCAGGCAAAAGATTCCAGTAAAACACAAGTGTTCCTCGAAATTCTATTAATAAACGGTCCACAAATGATAGGCATATAGTATTCAATTTACTGGATGTGAAAAACATCTTTGTGTTAGAGGCCTAAAGATATTTGGTTTCTCAATACAAGATTCAGTAAATATAATGCCTGATACAATTCAGTTCACTGAAATAAAGGGTCTTTGCCAAGATTTTCCACTTCTTTTTGAGCCCAGGCTGGAATGCGTGACTAAATTTCACATGCCTATTAGACTATCAATTACCACCAACAAAGGTGGCACAGTGATAGGACACTGGACTTGTTTTCAGCCAGACGATAGTTCAAATCCCCACCTGGCAATTGAAATTTACATTTTTCAAGATTTCCCTGAATCAGTTATGGGAAATGCTAGAATAGTTCTTTTTGAAGTGCTTGGACAATTTCTTTCTCCATGTTTACCCAATCCAAGATTATGCTCCATCTCTAATGATCTTGTTGTAAATTGGTGTCAAACACTAGCTTTCCTTCCAGCAACTACACAAAAAATGTATAGGACTCACCCAGTTCCATTCACTCTCACAGAATCACTAAAACAAGAATGTGACAGATTACAAGTGACTGGAGTTATCAAATACATTTCCACTACTGACTGAGTCATATCCATAGTAGCCACTGTGCTGTTATGTGACACATTTATCACCAGCTGCAATTACAACAGACTTTTTTGTTTGGTTCAAAACTGGCAGATTTTGATTGAGCTCCATGAAGACGATCCTTAATTCTGAGCCTGTTGGTGTCCTTTACACCGAAACTGAGGAGGTACGGTGGAGCAGCATGTTAGCCAGTGTTGTGTTGACATCTGAGTGGGAAGGTTGCCTAATTGAGAAGGAACACTGTTTGGCAAGTGGCAAAAATGTGAAAAAATCAAGAGTGCCATTGTACTGCAATGGAAGAGGGGGTGCGTGTCACTGCCAATCTGCTGTATTGGTACTTGCAATGTGACTTTTATCATCAGTTGTTCTGGAACTCATATATAGTGCAGTGCACTATGGATGTCTTAGACCAAGACATTGTCAATGAAAGCTTGGTGTGCTTGTTTTAGAATAAAGTAATTATGAGGAGGAAATGTGTGCAACATAGGCAGTGCACTCAACAACTCCATGAATGAAATTGGTATGTTCTGTTTTGCTCATTACCTATGTGCTTGCTGATTGTAACACTATGGATTTGTCTGTCCTCTCTTGTCAAGTGTTTGAACTTTGTAAGAAGATTACACTACTTTGGGACTAGGCTCTAGGCAGTGATGTTTCATGACATATAACCTGGTTTGAGTTTTATGAGATGATGAGTTGTGTTTAACTCTCTTCTGCCCAAACTATGAAAAAGTGTACCAAAGGATTTAATATTTCAGGATAATTTTATCAATGCAATGCCTGAAAATAGTGCATGGTGCATTGTAATACACAGATAATGGATATATTTGTTTTAATTTATGTACAAAACACAAGTAAGACTTTGCATCCCATAAGGCTCAATTTACATTAACTAAAACAATACAAACCCAGGTCATAAACATCAAAACCCTCACAATTATTTCCTTTCATATCTGCAGGACCCAAACTTTCTTACAATTAAATGAACAACACAGTGCATATGACAGACTGTCATTGTTTTCTATCTTCTGTGGACAGATTTATTGAACTATCACAGCCATAATTTCCTGTGCTATGGAAGAGGTACACAATTGTCCAGACAGGACACCAGTGCATGAATTCTACTCCTTGCTGTTATGTAACTCTAGAAAGTCATGGGATTTTCAAGTCCTGTCAGGCCAGAAAGGGTTAAAGAACTCTCTGGCCATGCATTTGGATATTAGCATTTGTCTTGGCTTGTCATGGTAGTCCTGGATTTGGTTCCCAACTGACTGTATTTCCTTGTGCATGTATTTTGGTCAGAACAAAGCTTGCAAGTGGGCACCATGCCAGATTAATTATAGTTCCTCACAGATTATGACATTTTTGTTTAAGGTTATTATAGGGTAAGTTGTATATTTCATGTCCAGGAGATGTAGGATGTTGTTTTGTACCTACAATTGTGTATTAGATACTGTTGCCTTAGGATTTTTAGATTTAAATTGTGCTGTACACACTAAAGTTTTTTCTTAAATTATCATTTCGAACTTGCTGACTAGTATGCCTGTTGTAAGTTCTTACCACTGAGCACTGAGTTTTGCTTTTACTGATACACAAGTAATGTAATTTTAATGTTTGTTTAGTATCTTAAATGTACCGGCAAATTATGATGTTATGTTTTTGTTAGAAATTTCATTTGTGAATTCTTCACAGGATGTTATGAACTGGTATAAGTACTGTAATTATTTCTATCTTACTCTGATGCTAATTATGGCTTTTTTTCTGATAAGCAAAATTATCAATTTGTGTATACTAATTGCCAAAAGAGATACTATATTTAAGTTTGATTGTGAAGAAGCACCATATGTAAATCATGGGTAGTGAGCTGTGGATGAAGATAGGTATCTGTATGTATTTGTATTTGTATTTATTTATTTATCCTGTGGATCACATAATGTACAAAGTGCACATGATATAGGACAAGTCATTTTTCTTAACAAATATGTAGTTTGGAGAAAAAAAATTGGCAATGGACTGGCTTTTAAAAAATGTACACAAAATTGTTCAGTGATGAATATAGTAACTTCACATACAGAGAATACAAACAATTTATATGGGGAACTAAGAAACAGATAGGCAATGTAGTGCTACTTTAAATTTACACAAATAATCACTGAGATTACAGAATAGTGAAAATGTCAACTGGAAACACAACAGAAGGACAATGTCATTTAAAAACTACATTAAACATGAAATTAATATTGAGATTTCTCAGACAATTAAGTTTTAATACTAATAGAATGTGTACTTGTACATTCAAAAGTGAGTTGAAAAATTTTGGGAAGTGAAACTGAATCATAGTTGTGTATAGTAGAAATTAGGTTATTATTTTGCCTACAGAATGTTTTACTCTAATCACAGTATTTTACAAAGGAACTTTATAACTTTTCATTTCCAGGAATTCTTGTACTGAATAGAAACAGTGCTTTGTCAGAAATGCCTTTAGTTTATTTTTAAATATTGGATCTGGAGCAGTTTTTATTTGTTCTGGAATTTTATTGTGTAATACGACACCCAGATGAGTTATATATTTTTGGTATGATGACGTCCTTGAAAAAATTTGATGGATATTAGATTGCCCTCTGGTATAATGAAGCGTGTATATCATTGTTTTGGATTAATTTGCCTGTTCTTGAGAGGTATTCCCTGGTGAATAGGATTGTTTCTTGAATGAATAGGGATGGGATGCTTAGAACATTAAGTTTTATAAATTGACATTTACAGGATTCCAGCTTTTTGAGGCCATAGATTATCCTCAGTGCTCTTTTTTGTAGTTTAAATATATTTGTGCTGTGAGTTGAATTTCCCCAAAAGATGATTCCATAGTGGAGCAATGAGTGGAACTGCGCATGGTATGCTTGCATTAATGTGGATTTACTTGTAGTAGATTTTAGTATTCTTAGTCCATAGCACAATGAAGAGAGTTTCTTTGATAAGTTGTTTATATGTGTGTCCCATTTTAAATTTTGTTGGACCCATAGACCCAAAAATTTTGTTGCATTTACATTTTCAATTTTATCATTATTTAACTTTACTTGGATAGTTTTTTGACTAGATGTTGGAATTAGATGGAAGTTGATACATACAGTTTTCCCACTATTACAATTAGGCCATTTTTGTTAAACCACTCAGAAAGTTTTTCCGTAGACTTATCAGATATTGTCTGAAGGGATTCAGGGCTAGATCCAGTCAACACTATGCTTGTATCATCAGCAAACAGGATAGTTTTTTGTGGGCTCATACGTTCAACAAGATCATCTATGTAAATGTGGAAAAGTAATGGTCCTAGAACAGAACCCTGGGGAACACCATATCTTATTGTTCTTTCCTCCGAGAGGAAAACTGTGTTATTTATTTTATTCTGTACATTAGTATCGTATTGAAGTGATACCTTCTGTCTGCAGTTTTGTAGGTAAGAGCATAGCCAGTTGTGAGCCACACCTCTTATTCCTCTTCTTTCCAATTTAGCAAGCAGTATTTTATGATCTAGTACATCAAAGGCTTTAGAGAGATCTAAGAAGATACCTGCAGCTATGTTATGTTGGTCAATTGATTTCAGTATGTGGTCCAACAGTTCAAAAATTGCTGTCTGGGTGGATAAAGATTTACTAAAACCATGTTGTTGAAAGCTGATTGGTGCGTGGTTTTTTATGAAATTTATAAGCCTGTAATAAAAAAGTTTTTCCAGGATTTTTGAAAAGATGCTTAATGTGGATAATGGTCTATAATTGGATACTAAATCAGGGGAACCTTTCTTTAGTAATGGTGAGACTTTAGCTATTTTGAGAGCATCTGGAAAAATGCCAGTTTTTAATGATTGGTTGTAGATGGTTGATAATGGCTTTACTATATGGGGAGCACACACCTTTAATATGAGGTCAGGTACTTCATCATAGCCACTAGAGATTTTATTGCATAACAATTTTATTATGTTCATAATTTCATCAGTGTTTTTTTCATAAACAAACACTGTAGCATTAGTGCTGTTTGACGTATTGGTGGAATTGAAGAACGATACCTTGCAGTTTGCCTGAATGAGATCTTCTGCTAGTGAGGTGAAATATTCATTGAACTTGTTTACAACTGTGTATGGATCTGTGACCTTAGAGTCATTAAGTGTTAGAGAAATGTTTTCCTTTTTAGGTGTTGAACTACAAGTTTCTTTTTTAATAACTTTCCACATAGCTTTCATTTTGTTTGAAGAGTTTCTTATGAAATTGTCATTCCATAAAAGTTTTGCCTGTCTAATCACTCTAAGATAAGTTTTTTTGTAGGCTTTACAATAGTCAGAAAATTCTTCAGTGACTATGTATTTTTTGGAGCAATATTGGAGAAATCTGTTTCTCTCACTAGAAATTTTGATTCCTTTTGTTACCCACGACTTTCTATTTTGATTGCTTGAAGTTTTTGTTTCAAAAGGAAATGCTGTATTAAAGTAATAAAGGAAGGTGTTATGGAAGCTTAAGAACATATTATCAACAGTTGTTTGCATGTAAACATTGTCCCAATTTTCCTTAGCTAATAGGAAGTTAAAAATCCTAATATTGCCATCTGAAAAGTTTCTTCTTTGAAATACTTTTTTGGGGCTGATTTTACTATTTTCCATGTCAACGTTCAGTAGCTGAGCATCATGGTCACTGTATCCCATGCTCAGTACTTCGCCAGTGAATTTGTAACCAGTATCAGTTATGAATATTTGATCAATTATTGAATCAGTATGCTCTGTTGATCTTGTTGGAGAGTGTATTGTGGGGATCATATTAAAGGATTTGGTCATGTTTAACAAATCAAGTTTAGCATTACTGTTTTTTGATAATCAATGTTAAAACCGCCACAAAGTATTATTCTCATATTTAATGAGCTGACACTATTCAGCAGAACTTCTAATTTGGTCATAAAATTTGGAATATTACTACTTGGTGCTCTGTATACATTTATAATTATGTAGTTTAGTTCAGGCAGCTTAACCATAGAAAGCTCAAATTCCTTATCTTCAGATAATGCAATCTGTTCATTTAGGCCTACCTCACTGAATTTTATCTGGTCCTTTACAAATATAGCAGTACCGCCATGTGTGGAGAAATTCCTACAATAGAAGCTTGTTAATGAGTACCTCGGAATAGAGGTTGACTGAATTTCTTCTTTAGACAGCCAGTGTTTGGTAATACATATTACATCTGGATTTATTTGAGACTGAAGTAACACTTCCAGCATTTGAATCTTATTTCTGAATGACTGGACATTATGGTGTAATACAAGAAATGATGGACTTTGTGACTTTTCAGTTATGGGTTTAATTAATTTCTTTTCTAAAGGTATTTCTGACACCGCACTTACCCTAAAAAATTGGCCGAGATTTTATTTTTGTGTGTGGCTTCTTGCACGCAATTTTCAGTAGCAGAGATGGTTTTGAGTGGTTGACACAGTTCTGCTTCCATCAAAGCTTCTGTTTTTGGCCTAAACCATTTTGTAATTTGTGGTTGTTTGGCGATCTTGATACTTGGGGCTGATTTCTTCAGGATATGATTTCAGAGTTTTTCTACTATTTGGTCTTTTCCTAACATATTTAAATGTAGTCCATGAGCTGTATGAAATCTTCTTCCTAAATTGTATGTGTCAATCATCTCTACGTTATGAAACGTAGAACATATTTCTGATATCAGTTTGTTTGCAATGCAAATTTCTTGGTTGACACAGGACCAGGAAGGCAAATCATAACGATGAGGAATGTTAACAACGAGTACATTTGTATGTAATAGGTTGTTTATTATCAAGGAGTGAAGGCAACTATTGTCATTATCCCGAGATAACATAATTGCTAATTGTATTAATGAAAACTGCTGAAGCAGGCAGTGTAATCTGTGCATCAGTATTTTGTTGTAGCGTGAAATTGTCAGATATTAGTTTGTGAAATTTGTAATATTAAGATAATAAATGCTCATTCTGCACATTAATCACTTCGTGTATCACTCTCATTTCTTACTAGTGTAACATCGGAGAGAAACCTAATTGATCCTGAAGAATTTGTGATTTCCAAGATATAATTAATGCTTCATCAATATTACACACATGCTCCATTCCATGCATGGATAAACTTTTAACTAAATTATTAGGTGACAAAGATTTTTCTAAAATTAACGTCATGGATGGATGCTTACAACTTCCCTTAGAGGAGGCATTATGGAGAACTGCTCTAATATATATGACTTTTAAAACCTATTGTATATAGATTATCTCTTGGAATGTCAAGTGCTCTGGAAGTATTCTAAAAGTTTCTGGAACAACGAAAACAACATGTATATCATCAGTTGTTCTTTGTTCTCTCAGGATATGTACAGTGGCCTTGGGGGCCAAAATCAATTGTGATATTTAAAATAAAAGTAAAACTGCAGCCTGTACTGTCATTTTATTTCTAATATACATCATTGCATGAACTGTCTCAATGGTGTTATTGTGAAAGGAAGTGACCATAAGATCATTTGGATAATTTCATGAAGTTCTTTGCTAAACTTGATGTGATAAGCTTAGAATGTAACTTAAAGAAATGAGTTTGTTTCAATAACAGATAAAATATCATGTTTATGTGCTTAATGTGACAGATTTTTTTTTTTTTTTTTTTTTTTTTTTTTTTTTTTTTTTTTTTTTTTGCAACCTGTGTCCTCAATTATTTGCTTGACGTATTCCAATCTCTGTCTTCCTCTACAGTTTTTGCCCTCTACAGCTCCCTCTAGTACCATGGAAGTCATTCCCTCATGTCTTAGTAGCTGTCCTATCATCCTGTCCCTTCTCCTTATCAGTGTTTCCCACATATTCCTTTCCTCTCCGATTCTGCGTAGAACCTCCTCATTCCTTACCTTATCAGTCCACCTAATTTTCAACATTTGTCTATAGCACCACATCTCAAATGCTTTGATTCTCTTCTGTTCTGGTTTTCCCACAGTCCATGTTACACTACCATACAATGCTGTACTCCAGACGTACATCCTCAGAAATTTCTTCCTCAAATTAAGGCCGGTATTTGATATTGGTAGACTTCTCTTGGCCAGAAATGCCTTTTTTGCCATAGCGAGTCTGCTTTTGATGTCCTCCTTGCTCCATCCGTCATTGGTTATTTTACTGCCTAGGTAGCAGAAGTCCTTAACTTCATTGACTTCGTGACCATCAATCCTGATGTTAAGTTTCTCGCTGTTCTCATTTCTACTGCTTCTCATTACCTTCGTCTTTCTCCGTGATAGATACTTAACCTATAAAGCTCACAGGTAAGCAATGAAAGTTTTATCAGTCCCACAAAACTTAACAGAACTGCAGGTCTTGTGCTAGATGAGCTACTGTAATCTACATCTACATCCATACTCCGCAAGCCACCTGACGGTGTGTGGCGGAGGGTACCTTGAGTACCTCTATCGGTTCTCCCTTCTATTCCAGTCTCGTATTGTTCGTGGAAAGAAGGATTGTCGGTATGCCTCTGTGTGGGCTCTAATCTCTCTGATTTTATCCTCATGGTCTCTTCGCGAGATATACATAGGAGCGAGCAATATACTGCTTTACTCCTCGGTGAAGGTATGTTCTCGAAACTTCAACAAAAGCCCGTATCAAGCTACTGAGCGTCTCTCCTGCAGAGTCTTCCACTGGAGTTTATCTATCATCTCCATAATGCTTTCGCGATCACTAAATGATCCTGTAACGAAGCGCGCTGCTCTCCATTGGATCTTCTCTATCTCTTCTATCAACCCTGTCTGGTACGGATCCCACACTGCTGAGCAGTATTCAAGCAGTGCGTGACCAAGCATACTGTAACCTACTTCCTTTTTTTTTTTCAGATTGCATTTCCTTAGGATTCTTCTGATGAATCTGTCTGGCATCTGCTTTACCGATGACCAACTTTATATTATCATTCCATTTTAAATCACTCGTAATGTGTACTCCCAGATAATTAATGGAATTAACTGCTTCCAGTTGCTGACCTGCTATACTTTAGCTAAATGATAAGGGATCTTTCTTTCTATGTATTCGCAGCACATTACATTTGTCTACATTGAGATTCCCAATGCTGCACAAAGTAAGCACCCATGGCTGGATCGAGAACAATTTCTTACATAAATGACTTATCATTTGATGCACCCCATCTCTCCCTTTTCCATTATATATTTTTAATTTTGTCAGTTTTTGTAATAATTTTGATACACATTGCATACAAATCTTGCGCCTGGGTGCCCCACTCAGCTTAGCACCCAAAGTGGCTGCTACTAATTGTAGTATGTACAGTTGGTTGGTTTGTGGGATTAAAGGGACCAGACTGCTATATGTATAGTACAGAAAACTTGCAGCTGTGACCCTCTGGTGCACCTGTCAGCTAGGCACCCCATTCGCGGCTTGTGTCACTTGTGCTTCAAACTTGCCCTAGATGCATCCATGAAGCTGTATTTGCCTTTCATTGGTTGGCATACTGAGAGGCAGTATTTAGATCCCTTTAAACAAAGTTATGCTCCACACTGGCTCTCATGCCACTCACATCAGGCGAACAGTTGGTGTTGCAACAGATGTATCCCTGTACAGGATAGGCACAGTACTATAATACAGAAATGCAAACCGTAGTGAACACCCTATTGCATGCACATTTAAACAGTATTTTTACAGGTTAACTATTGAAAAAGAGACCTTAGTATCATATGTAGGGTAAAGAAGTTCCACATATTTCACTATGGCATAGAATTTTACCTCATTATTGCCTATAAAGTATTAGTCACAATTTTTTATCCACATAACAATATTACACAACAAGCAGCAGAAAGTTTACAGTGATGAAAATTATTCCACAGGTCTTACAATTATTGTTTGCCTCTGTAGCTAAGTGGTCTGTATCTATGATTGCTATGTGAATGATCCAGGGTCATTTCCTGATACTGCTAGGGATGTTTCTTTGGTGAGAAGGCTGAAATGAGGTGCAGTCAGCCCCATGGTGTGAACTGACTAGCTGCTTGAATGAGAAGAAGTGGCTTCAATGTGTAGGAAGTTGACAACACCAGAGGTGTGCTGACCCCATATCCTACTGATGCCATTGGCAGAGGATGAGTGGCCTGTCAGGGCCCAGTACACGGAAATAGTTCTTACAATCATCATATATTTTATAGTCTAACTGTAGATGTTCTGTCAAAACTTTCAATGTGCCCAGACCTAGAATTTGTCATAAGAACTAGTATGTTACCAACTTGATAATGATCTTTGCATGATGGTGGAGGGTTTGTTATTATGGCCGAAGTTATTGTGTAATTTACAAAACAGGACCATATCTTAAAATATTAATTGCATTTGAGATGTAACTAGTAAGTAAGGAGGGCTATATAATGAGGTACTGATACTGGATTGGTACGGGCACAGGTGATAATTTTTCAATAATTGTACTATATCATACCTACAATTACATGAATACTCAATACATCATATTTTTATTATTTTTAAGTGCATTTTGTGTTCTTGTTTTTTTACTTCCACATGTAATAAAATACCTTTTGATAGCTGCTTCTTCTCAACAACTGCAGTGTAAGCCGACAAGCCAAAACATTATGACCACTTGCTGAATAACTTGTTGATCCGTCTTTTAATGCAGTGTATCACACATTCTGCATATCATAGATTCAATAGTTTGTTGGTTGATTTTTGGAGGTATGTTACACTGGATGTTCATGCACAAGTCATGTAATTTCCTTAAACAGTGGTCCGCTGATTTGTGTATGCAGTGATGGCACCTAATAACAACCCAAATTAGTTCAATTGGATTCACATCAAGAGAATTTCATGGCCAAGACATGAATGTGAGTACACAGTCATGCTCCTCAGACCACTGTAGCGCATTTCTGGCATTGAGGCAGGGGACAATTATCCTGCTGGAAGATGACATCACTGGTGGGGAAGACATCAAGCATGAAGGGTTGCAGGTGGTTCGCATCTGTGAGCGTGTCTTTTGTAATTAATGATGTCATTGGGTCAACATGTAAACATGTAGGGATCATATGCTGCAGAGCCCCATGTTCAACTATGTATGATGAATTGTGTGCTTGATAACACTTATGCATGCACCAGCATTGTGCTCTTTAGATAGAGATGCCACAGATTTCTACCTGTCCTGCTTTACAGAGCAGGCAAGTCTCAAAATCCCATGTTCTGTGAAGCATTGTGGGCACTTATCGCCCAGTGGTAGTTTAACTGTCATTTTGTCACTTTCCGTAGATACTCACTACAGTAACATGTGAACATTTGAACAACTACACCATTTACAAGATACTCGTTCACAGGCTCTGGGTAACAATGATATTACCTTTGTGAAAGTCGCTTATGTCAGTAGATATCCCCATTTGTGGCCCGCGTCATTGCTAGAATGATTCCCCATGTGTCTTTTATCCACTTATATACTTTTCTTACCATGTCTCATTGCCCCAGTGCCACCAGGTGACATCCATCCTCGCAGTGGGCATAGTGTTTTGGGTTACCAGTTTATATTTCAGAATAAAGTTCAGTTGCCAAGTGCATACTTGAAAAGTTTATTTTTCTTTACCAATTTGAACAGATTAATCTGTCATCTTCAGAAGCCTACAAAATTTGGGATACTATAAATCATTAGAACTTGGACATACAAGTAAGTAAAGTATAGGAAGTATATTACAACTGTCACTTAATATTGGTTTATCAGATGATAGACAGTTGTTTTTCCCTCGCTGTATTTCCCTTGCTGTATTTGTGAGTGGAACAGGAAAGGAAATGACTAGTAGTGGGACAGGGTTCCCCCCACATGCACCATATTGTGGCTTGTGGAATATCTATGTAGATGTAGATGTACATGTGGTAATTGTAACCACAGATTGATAATTTACAGTGAATGAATCACATTTATGAACATAATCAACTTGTGCCAGTAACCAGGAATGTATGTAAAAACTTATAAAAATTATATCTACATCTACATGATTACTGTGCAATTCACAATTAAGTGCCTGGCAGAGGGTTCATTGAACCACCTGCAAGCTCTTACCCTACCGTTCTACTCTCAAATGTCGTGCTTGAAAAATGAGCACTTAAATCTTTCTCTGCAAACTCTGATTTCTGTTATTTTATCATGATGATTATGTCTCCATATGTAGGTGGGTGCAGCAGAATATTTTTGCAATTGGAGGAGAAAGTTGGTGATTGAAATTTCTTGAGAAGATCCTGCCACCATGAAAAATGCCTTTGTTTTAATGATTGCCACCCGAATTCATGTATCATGTCTGAGGCACTCTCTTCCCAATTTTGTGGTAATATAAAATAAGCTGCCCTTCTTTGAACTTTTTTGATGTCCTCCATCAGTCCCATGTGATGTGGATCCCTAACCACACAGCAATACTCCAGAAGAGGGTGGACAAGCATGCTTTAAGCAGTCTCTTTAGTAAGCTGCTCGGCCAATAAATCACAGTCTTTGGTTTGCTTTACCCACAACATTATCACTGTGATTGTTCCAATTTAATTTATTCATAATTTTAATCCCTAAGTATTTAGCTGAATTTACAGCCTTTAGATTTGTGTGGTTTATCCTGTAACCAAAATTTAGCAGATTTCTTTTAGTATGCAGGAGTGACAAGTCAATAGTCGACAGGACACTGAAACACTCTCTTTGCGAATGAAGTTATTTGGGGGAAAACGACAGTGTTTCATTTCTCACGTTAACATATGTTTGCATTGTGTTTGTGCGGTATAATAAAAGTGATTATTTCCAGTATAAAGTCCATGCAAGCATTTTCTTTTATGTAGTTTAATTATCCCTACATAAGTGGTGACCCCATAACTACAGTGGTGTGGCAGCAGACAAGTTTCTATATACATTTTTCATGCCATCTCATATCGACATGTCATCTGCACAGAACCTCTTCCATGACATCGATGGCTTCATCCAGAATATCAAGAATGAGCTCAACATGATGCAGCTAACCTCTCAGTTCACAGTGCCATGGATTCCTACATCTCATACCGAGTTTGTCCACGACGTTACATTTCCAACCACACTGCGTGTACCGACAGTTCCCGTGCTGCCACAGAGGATATTGCCCCACACAACCAGCCCGCAGGACATACCAATATCAAACCAAATGTGCTCATGTTTTCATCACCCATGTCTGTGCCGCTCCCACAAGCTTCAAACTTCCCGTTCACCGGCTCTTGCAGCCCACCCGTGTCGCAATTACAAATTCAGGCCCTGCCTTTCGTTCCCGAATGTTCGGAAATTTGATTCACTACTATGGAGAACATTTTTGTGCAGCAACAAACAGTCGATGATTTTGAACATTTTACGCTAGTGTTATGCAACCTGGACTGACGTGCTTTGTCAGTGTTATTGGATATAATTATGCAACCCACACCACAACAAGCTTACACCACCCTCAAGACAGCGTTTACTTCACGTTGCACAAAACTTGTGGATCAATGGATAACACAGCTCCTGTACCACGAGAAACGCGGTGACAGGTCATCTTCAGACTTTTATCAGCATTTATATGCTATGGTGGACCCTTCCGTGTTCTCAGAAACATTACTTGTGCACATCTGGCAACAGCAAGTCACAGTGGCCAGCGCAGCAACCACCTCAGCTAACGACTCATGCTGAGCACTGCTGGAGCAGATTGACGTTGCACCTCCAGCTTTTGCTGCTGCCACAACCACACGACAAGTGCTGGACCCAACCAAAGATTTCCGATCTCTCTGCACTGCCATTCGTCAACTGACCGCCCAGCTGCAGCAGTTAGAGCCAGGCGACATTGTGGCATCTGACACACACACACACGTCCTCGCCAGGCGACGCACCCACCGCATCACGTAAACAATGCCACCGGTTATTGCTGGTTCCACCAGCGTTTTGGCATGCAAGCTACGAAGTGTAAGGTGCCGTGCTTGCACCCAAACACGTCCCACAGCCTGCTTTAGGCGCAGCCAACTGTGACAACAAGCAACTACACCTAAACTCACAGATGCATGGAAGGAGGATACCCCCATTTCAGTGCAAGCCTACGTTGTGCGGATCGACTTCTCCCGCAGCTGTCAGGTACACAGCTTCACAAAGACTTTTTGTTCCTGATTGCTCTAGGGGATGGATGTTTTTGGTTGATACCAGCTCAGATTTCAACACACTGCCTGTAAATTTCTTTCCTTCAGACAAGCATGATGAAGAGACCACTTTGAAAGCAGTCAATGATTCAGTCACCCACATATATGGACAGAAAACACTGACAGTGGACATTGGGCTACCAGAAAAATGCAACTGGAACTTTGTTATGGCTGATATTGACCAACCTATACTAGGTGCTGTTTTCCTGGCAAAAAATGCATTGTCCATGGATTTACACAAGACACTCCTCATCCAATCTACCACTGGATGGGTTATCCCGGGAATACAAGGGCGTCTGACTTCTCATGCATGCCCAAGAGTAGATGACCTCAGCGTGCACACCTGGGTGGACACCATAGCGACGAAGAGCCTGCCCTGCAGATGGCCCAAAAGACATCAAAACAGTTGACGGCACTACAACAGGCTCCCACTGTTTGAACCGCAAAGGCAACAACCAAGCCAGGACATTGAACAAGAAAGAGTAGGGTGAAGCATGAGTTGGGGCACACACACAATGGATATCTTCTTCCAGGTAAGCTGACCAAGGTTTCCATTGAACAGGTAAAACCCGCTTGGACAATGAAAGCACCGACTGCAATCTCACAAACAACTTCGACACATCTCGCAACGAACCCACACCCTTCACAGAGCCAGACATCTGTGACCCTCTGTAGCTCCACACCATGGGACCTAATGCATCAGCAGAATCATCGATCAGCACCGCACTATCTGCACTTGAGCAGGCTGACAGGTGAAGTTTAAGTGCCCCACCATACCTGGTGCTCCGCACTTAAGGGGTGGGGGATGGGTGGAAGTGACAAGTTGATAGTCGACAGGAAATTCCAACAATCTCTTTGCGATTAAGGTTCCCTGGCGGAAAACGACAGTGTTTCATTTCCCACATTAACATATGTTTGCATTGTGTTTGTGTGGTATAATAAAAGTGATCATTTCCGGTATAAAATCCGTGCAAGCATTTTCTTTTATGTAGTGTAATTACCCCTACAAGTACTCATGTGGATGACTTCATACTTTTCATTATTTAGAGTGAATTGCTACTTTTCACACCATAAAGATATCTTGTCTAAAACGTTTTGCAATTAGTTTTGATCACCTGATGACTTAACAAGATAGTAATTGACTGCATCATTCGCAAACAATCGAAGTGGACTGTTCAGATTGTCTCTCATGTCATTTATGCAGATCAGTAACAGCAGAGGGCCTGTGAGACTTACTTGGGGAACGCCAGATATTACTGCTGTTTTACTCAATGACCTTCCATTAATTACTAAAAACTGTGACCTTTCTGGCAGGAAATCATGAATCCAGTCACACAAGTGAGATGATGCTCTATAGGCACACAATTTGATTTAGAAGATGCTTGTGAGGAGTGGTGTCAAAAGCCTTCTGGAAATCCACAAATATGGAATCAATTTGACATTCCCTGTTGATATTACTTGTTACTTCATGAAAATAAAGAACTCGTTGTGCTTCACAGGAATGAATCGATGCTGACTGTGTGTCAACAGATCATTTTCCTTGAGACAATTCATAATGTTCCAAAATCCTACTGAAAATCAATGTTAGTGAAATGGGTCTGTAATTCAGTGGATTACTCCTATTTCTTTTTTGGGTATTGGTGTGACTTGTGCAACTTTCCAGTCTTTAGGTATGTAACTTTCGAAGAGCAAGTGGGTGTATATATTGTTAAGTATGGAGCTATTGTATCGGCATATTCTGAAAGGAACCTTAGTGATGTAAATTCTGGTCCAGAGGCCTTGCCCTTATTAAGTAAGTTAAGCTGCTTCGCTACACCAATGATATCTACTTCTGCGTTACTCTTGTTGGCAGTTGTCCGAGATTCAAATTCTGGAATTTTTACTTCATCTTCTTTGATGAAGGAGTTTTGGAAAACTGTGTTTAGTAACTCTGCTTTAGTGACACTGTCATCAGTGACATCTCCATAGTTGTTGCTCAGTGAAGGTATTGAATCTATCTTGCTGCTGGTGTCCTTTACATATGACCAGAATCTCTTCGAATTTTCTGCCAGATTTCAAGACAGAGTTTCACTGTGGAAACTATTAAAAGCATCTTGCATTGAAGTTCATCCTAAGGAAAACTTTAACAATCTTGAGAATTTTGCAGATTTTTAAATTTGACATCCTTTTTTCGTTGCTTCTGCAACAGTGTTCTGACCCATTTTGTGTAGCATGGGAATCAGTACCATCTCTTATTAATTTATGTGGTGTATATCTCTCAATTGCCAATGGCCTTCCCACAGTGGTAACACCGGTTCATGTCAGATCATCAAAGCTAAGCATGTTGGGCTTGGCTAGCACTTGGATAGGTCACCATCGGAGTGTGCTGAGTGCTGTTGGCCAGTTGGGTGCAGTCAGATCTTGTGAGGCCAATTCAGGAGCTGCTTGATTAAGGAGTGGTGGCACTGATCACGAAAACTGACAATGGATGGGAGAGCAGTGTGCTGAACACATGCCCCTCTGTATCCACATCCACCAGCCTTTCTCGAATTCAAACTGCAACTGGTCTACACTAACATACTCAGATGAGAAGGGGAGGAAACTGTCACTTAGAAAGGCATCAAGTGAATTTTTATCTGCTACTTTAAATAAATGTAGTTTGTGTTTATTTTTGGTTGGTTTGGATGTTACAGTATTCAGTCTTGCTACAGTTGCCTTATGGTCACTAATCCCTGTATTCATCATGATGTTCCCTCTTTGCTCAGGATTATTTGTTTCTAAGAGGTCAAGTATGTTTTTGCAGTCATTTACACTTTGTATGGGCTCCTGAACTAATTGTTCAAAATAATTTTCTGAGAAAACATGCAGTACTATTACAATTTATGCCTATCATTTGAGCTTCAGTGCTTTCTATTATCAGTTGGATCTCTGATTGTTTCCCAACACAGCTACAACAATTTACAACTACAATACGGATTGTTGCTAGGTCTACATTCCTGTGCTTGTCTTGTCCTCTTTTAGACTGCTGCCCTTTCTGTAGCTTCCTGAGACCTTTAACCTAAAAAAAGTATATATAAAAAGGAATTTATGTATCACATGCATGAAAAATGTGGCAAATAGTTCCACATAAGCTATTGCTACAAATAGTTCCACATAAGCTATTGCTAACATTAATACCTAAAAGAAATGGACTAATGTTCATCATCTTATAAGAGATGCTAATCATGCAGTCTTCAGCTGCATGATTATAGTTAGTACACGTGTTAAACTCTCCCTTCTCCAGCACAGACATTTCATCCCTAGAATACTTAGTACACAGAAAAAAATTGCATCATTCCTCTCAGGAAGCCTGGCACAGACTAAAGCTCCCTCACAAGTCTAGGAGGGGTGGAATTGTGGCAGTGGTGAGGGAGGGGGGGGGGGGGGGGGGGGAGGGAGGAAGGGTGGTGGTGTTGGGTGATGTAGTAGGAGTGAGTGGAGTTAGGTGGCCCAATTGCCCTATTTCTCACCAAATATTTGAATTTCCCGCCATTTTTTAATTTACTGCCAAAAATTTGAATTTCCCACTCAGGAATTTCTCAGAGGAGTTGTGGGGGAAGCGACACATGCCAGCTAGAGATAACCCATGACATCATCAAGGGACAGAGGTATCTAAATGATCAATTTGCATAATAAATTTGAAATCATAAGTGTGCCAGAACACACATTGTCCTACTACTGTCAATTGCTGTATGTGTAATATGGCAGGAAATTCATATTTTGGCGGGAATTTAAAAAAATTGCTTAGTTGCATTAGTGACGCCAGAGCCCAAGTTCTGAAGCATGGGCACTATCACATTAACACCAGAGACAAAAGATGTTAGATAGGTGTCTGCTGACCTCACTCACAAATTCTCCTCAAAATATTATTCACTGAGAGGTGTATGGGCACTCGATACTACTTCTCCTAACTCTAAGTTTGGATCTCCCCACCTGAATCTTTATTTAGCACTACAATGAGGAGGGAAACGGTCCTCCGGACACATTGCCGCCCCTGGGAGCAGTCTGCATGCACCAGCTGCCTAAGGAGCGCTAGGTCTACCAGTGAACATGCCATGTCATTGAAAGAAACCTCTGCATTGTAGGCAAAGTGCTGTGATACGACGCCACAGTCTGGGTGGTAATGTACCACAGGCTACAGGTATTAGAAGTGAAGTGCTCACACAAAGTGAACTACAGAAGCTATCCTTCGCAATGCTAGTACGATGTTATAACAGCATTGCAACCACATCCCACAAGATATGAGTTAAGATGATGGGAAACTAGAAAATTGCAGCAAGCACATTCATACTTTATCCCAAATAACAGGGAATCAAAAGTCACGTAAGTTGAAAATAAGCTATAACTCTCACATATGTTGTTCTTGGAAACGGAAAAATCGAGAGATGCACATTCATCCTCCTGGCAGTGGACACTTGTGCAGTGGCTCAGTGGCCAAAAGTTAGATTAAGGTACTATGATTGTAGATTCACCACAAAAAATTTGTTTTGAATGGCTGGTGGCAATTTCACTGGCATTGACATAACCATCCACCAAAGAGCCATCAAACATGTGAACATATACATATAAGGCATTGTGCAACAATATTTGAGAATGAAACATGCTTATAAAGAGAGAATCAAAAAGGGCTATAGAGCTTTGGAATTATATAGAAATTTATTTGAGATAACTTACGGAATGGGTAGATGTGTCATTTTGTAGTGAACAACCTTAAGTTTGGTTGGCTGGTTGGTTGATTTGGTGGAGGGGACCCATTGGGTTAGGGAAGGATGTAGTAGGAAGTCAGCCATGCCTTTCAAAGAAAGCATCCAGGTATTTGCCTGAAGTGATCTAGGGAAATCACAGAAAACTTAAATCAGGATGTGCGGATGCAGTTTTGAACTGTCGCCCTCCTGAATGTGAGTCCAGTGTGCTAACCACTATGCCACCTTGCTTGGTACTTTAAGTTTGATTCACATAGTGCATCAGTACCCCATTATGCCAGCAGGAGCGCCAGTGTAGTGCACAGTTAAAATGGCTACTTTCACTGATGTGGAGCATAGACATTCCTGAACAGCAATGAGACAACATTTCATATCAGTCGCATGGCGAACACCTACAATTGCAGAATATGGGGCAGTGAAAATCCACAAGCAATTGTGGAACACTTATGTGACAGCCTCAAAGTTAATGTGTTTTGTGGCCTTAGCAAAATGAAAGTGTATGGCCCTTTCTTCTTCATGGAGAAAACTGTCACTGGTATTGGGTATCTGGATGTGCTTGAAAACTTTTTAATTCTACAGATTTATGAGGATGACTGAGATTGGATGGTTTACTGCCAGCCAAATGGTGCAACACCTTATTCCCTCACAGAAGTTTCAGGTTTCATCAATAATGCCTTCCCAGGTTGGTGGACTGGCTGTGAAGGACCAATCGCATGGCCACCTTACTCCCCAGACTTGGCACCATTGGATTTCTTTCTCTGAGTTTGCATTAAAGATCATGTGTATGTTCCTCCCTTACCAAAACATTTAGCTGACATGAAGAATTGAATCTACACTGCCATTGTAAAAGTTAACCTGATTTGTTGCAATGAATGTGGGAAGAAATTGATTACTGATGGGATATTTTTCGTATCGCAAATTGTAGTCACATTGAACCAAAATGTCACTTGACGCTTTTATGTGAAACTTGAGGTTGTTTGTTTCAAAACCACAGATCTACTAATTCTATACGTTATCTCAATAAATTTCTATATCATTCCACTGTATATTTCGAACTTTGTTCAAAAGTTGACTTATATGAATTTCCATTGTCTCATTGAGCAAGTGCTCACAAAAGTGGGTCTTAATTGCCCCCCCCCCCCCCCCCCCCCCTGTCTGTCATTGCTCAATGAAGATAGAGAAAATTCAAAATTTAAAAACACACTCTTCCTCCTCCACTTTTATTTAATGTAGAAATTTTGCATATAATCAATAAGGGCTACAAAATGAACTCCTTAAAAGAGTTCAAAACAGAGAAACATTCCTATTTGAATTCCAAATATTTGTTGAATAACCAGCTTGCTTTGAAAAAAAAAGTTACATTTCACAGCTCATGCTAATAAATGTGTGTGGTGGAACTGTATCTCATTTAATAAAAGTCCAGTCAGTCTTCCAAAGCACCAGAGGCGAGATGCTCCTCTGCTCCAATGCAAACATCCATGTGTGCAATTGAGGAAATGTTGGTGATGAGCAGGGACGAACTTAATAAGTGTACTACTTGGAAGCACTCAGCTGAAGATCGTATCCAGAGCCTCCTACACAATGAGTGGAAAAGAAAGGTATTAGATGAGCATGGGGTGAATACTTTTAGACATAATGACAATGTAGTGGGATGGGGTGAAGATGCATTTCAGAACTCATGCAGATAAATACTTGTGCTTTAATTTAATTAATTAATTGATCAACTAATAATTCCCACCCCCTGATGACATCATGAGTTTTTTCCCATCCAGCGTGTGTCCCTTCTCCTACCACTCCATTATCCTCCTCCCTCACCCCACCCCTGGAAATGATGGGAAATTAAAATTTGGTGGGAAATTCAAAAAATGCTGAGAAATTCAAATTGAACAGTGGGAATATCAAATCTTGTGTGTTCACCTTGAGATTTAGAGACTAACTCACCTAGCTCACAACACTATCACCAGAGGGCGCTGCTGGCCCTATTTCACTTCACTCTCCTCCCCTCCCCTCTCCTCCTTCATCTGAAAATTGGTGGGATAAGGACGCAGTCTCTGCTGGGCTGCTGGATAGGATGGATGTAAGTCTTTATTTTGAACACAATGTGGTACTTGTTGATCTAAAAATGAATAGCTGCTGCTAGGAGGAAGATAAGGATGGGTAATAACTATATTAGAACAGCGACCCACTGTCCCCCAGAGGGGGGGAGGGGGGGCGGTCTGGCAGCAATGTAATATGCTGCTCTACACCCTACAGAAAAGTTAAAAAACATAATGAGAATAGAAACAAACAAGAAAAAAACAGACAATAAAACGATGACATTGTAAAAAAAACTGTGAAATGGCTTTAAGTTTTGGAATTTAAAATATAAAAGTAGACAGGCACAATTAAAAAACACATGGCGACAGTCTGGTTTCTGTTCGCACAAGATAAAAAACATAACTAGCGACAGTATGGCGACTGTTCGTAACACTAACAGGTGAGGCACAAAACTGAACACTCACTTACAACACCACTATACAGGTGACACGGCGGCAGATGGGGGGAGGGGGGAGGATCCGGACCTACGATGGGGAGAAGGGGGGCAGTCGATGGAGGGAGAGGACATAGAAAAGGGG
This sequence comes from Schistocerca serialis cubense, assembly GCF_023864345.2. Lineage (NCBI taxonomy): Eukaryota > Metazoa > Arthropoda > Insecta > Orthoptera > Acrididae > Schistocerca > Schistocerca serialis. The sequence continues at coordinate 302,696,199 of NC_064640.1, read as the reverse complement.
GGGGGGGGCTGGGTGGATGTGAGAAGGAGTGGGAAAAGCAGTGGAGGGGAGAGCAGAAAGGACTCGGGGGAGAGAAGGGAGGCAGAGAGAGGGTAGGCGGGGGAAAAACAGGATGGAAAGGGGGGGGGAGAGGGAGTCCAGGGAAAGGACAGAGGAAAGGAGGGGGAGGTGAGGATCAGAGTTGTTAGGAGGGATAAATGGAGGGAGAGAGGGCATCATCCTGGAGCAGCACTGTGCTTGTAACATCTTGCCCCTGTATACAGGACTCCTGTAGCAACCCCTTTTCCCCGTCATAGGTCAGGATCCTCCTCCCCCCCCCCCTCCCGCCACCCCCCCCCCCCCCCCCCCCACCATCTGACGCCCTGTCACCTGTATAGTTCTGTTATAAGTGAGTGTTCAGTGTTGTGCGTCCCCTGTTAGTGTTACGAACAGCCGCCATACTTATACGTATTTGCAAGTTGAAAGTCACATCCTATCCAACAGAAACACGGGAAATATAACATATAATATTTTTTACGAAAAAGGAAACTGACCAGCCACCTCAAGTGTAGTACAGCGCCATACACCGAATGTATTGTGTACCTGAAGAGCCATCCAGGTGAGAAACCACTGGATGCTGGCGGCCAGACTAATCTGCAACTTACTGTTGCTGCCCGACTCTCTCGTGACCCCACCACCAACTGCAGTACAATGCAAGTGAAGCACGAGCAGCTGGGACGCATATAACAGTTCCATCACTGACATAGACTCCTCAGTTTAAAAAATCCGAAACGGTAATATTGTTTTGTCAATACACCTCGAATTTCTCGCGAGGAATGTAGCTCCCTCCATTCTATACAAATTATTTTCAGATATAGAAAAAATCGGACCGTACGTTTTCACATCACGCAAGTAACGTTACTTAAGTATTCTCTCATCTGTTATCTGACATGTCCTGCATCACAGGATTAGAATATTAAACTCGTTTTTGGAGTGATAAGAGCATGGTCTACCTCTGTCACAGGATGTCTCCTCACTTTTGAACTCTCATAAAGCAAACAAATGTCTCGTTACATACGAAGTCTGTCAAAGTAACAGCACATCAAAGTTGCAAATACCAGGTTTATACTATATATCACTTTATAAATTCGATAACATAGCTCATTTTATTACGATGACACTCTCTCCGTGTGTAGATGAGATATTGAAATTCGTTAAGATCTCACAGCAGCGAAAAAAACTTATTACCACTTGAATTCTTGAATAATCTACATGGTATTCCCACCCTCATTTCCATCCACCCGGTGGCACATCATTGTTATCGAGTTGATATGTTAATTAATTAAATTGATCACGAAAGCCCCCTGGTGTGATAAGTAATTTTTTCTTGCAGTTTGATTTCACTCGCCTGGTAACCGTTATAGACGCTTCTGTGACGTCTGGAGGCTTCCCAAAGTCCAGGTCGTCACTTCCTCTGATATCCAATAGGTGACAATCGGCCGGCCACTGGTGGCCGAGCGGTTCTAGGCGTTTCAGTCTGCAACCTCACGATCGCTACGGTCGCAGGTTCGAATCCTGCCTCGGTCATGGATGTGTGTGATGTCCTTAGGTTAGTTAGGTTTACGTAGTTCTAAGTTCTAGGGGACTGATGACCTGAGATGTTAAGTCCCATAGTGCTCAGAGCCATTTGAACCATTTGGTGATAATCGTCGTGAAATAGCTAAAGATATCAAATGCTGCGTTCTATCTCTTGGTTGTCTTATTGTGCTGGTAGAAGTAAGTTACTTAGAATTCTGGTACACTGCTCCCAAACTAATCCTGCTGAGAGCTGTCAGTCTATGAGGGTTATAGGATGTCTCACATGCTTCTCCACCCCCACTGCTCGATTCTATGACAACAGCTGCCACGAGGTTGCAAACCTCCGCCTGTGTATCAGGGCTGTACCACTCCGAGCCGACAACCCGCTGCTCGCTGTGCTGGACGTCTGTTGATGATTCCATATTCGCAAAAGTTGTCCTATCCTTCTCAAAAGGACTGGGAGTTTAAATGCCATTGGGTAAACACCAGGGTGTTGAACAATATGCTTCCCCACATCCCTCCTGCAAACTGAAACATTCTGAGATGTGTTTTCGAAATATCCTGGAAAGGCTGACGCAGTGAGCAAATACCAGAATACCTGTCTACTCACTGCCACATCCCAAACGAGTACGAGTCTGCGGAACTAGTTTTCCCTGAGAATACATCCGTATTGAAGCGTTCCTAATGGCTCCTGCAAAATTAGTGAGCAGATCCTTCGAGAACTAAAATGGGAATCCCTGGAGGGAAGATGTTCTTTTCGAGGAAGACTATTGAGAACCGACATTTGAAGCTGACTGCAGAAGAACTCTACAGCTGCCAACATACATTTCGCATAATAACCACAAAGATAAGATAATGCTCGTAGGGGACATATAGGTAGTCTTTTACCTTCCCTCTATTTGTGAGTGGAATAGGAAATGGAATGACTAATAGTGGTACAATGTACCCTCCACTTCATACCATATGATAGCTTGAAATCTAAACATATAAATGTAAATGTAAATTTAGTCTACCTTTTAAGATGTCACTCCATCCATTTATAGGTACACAAAACTTGTGGAAGAATGTTGTCTCTTACTTATCGAGAAAATAAGAGACGTAACTCTTGCTGCTAATTGTCTATCTGTAGAAACCTTCATATTAGCTCCTAATTTTCTCACTGCAGTCACCTTGCGAGACATATGTGAGAGGCTGTAATATGCTTGCCCACAGTACTTGCAAGGGAACCTCCCCGCCGCACCCCCCTCAGATTTAGTTATAATTTGGCACAGTGGATAGGCCTTGAAAAACTGAACACAGTTCAATCGAGAAAACAGGAAGAAGTTGAGTGGAACTACGAAAAAATAAGCAAAATATACAAACTGAGTAGTCCATGGGAACATAGGCAACCTCAAGGATATGTGGGCACAGGAGCGCCGTGGTCCCGTGGTTAGCGTGAGCAGCTGCAGAACAAGAGGTCCTTGATTCAAGTGTTCCTTCCAGTAAAAAGTTTAAATGTTAATTTTCAGACAATTATCAGAGTTCAGGCACTCACACATAATCAATTTAGCTCTCCAAAATTCCAGGACATGTTCAGATTTGCTTGGACATATGCAGGATTTGACGGTCTACACACAGAAAAATTTGAAAACGTTAAAAACATATGTTTTGACAGAGCACAGAGAAAACTGTGCGACTGTGAAACTGTTGCATTCATTTGTTGCAGTTTATGTGACAAACTCTTATGTTTTCATAACTTTTTTGGGAGTGATTATCACATCCACAAGAAAACCTAAATCGGGCAAGGTAGAAGAATCTTTTTACCCATTCGCCAAGTGTGCAAGTTAGGTGGGTCGACAACATATTCCTGTCATGTGACGCACATGCCGTCACCAGTGTCATATAGAATATATCAGACGTGTTTTCCTGGATCAAATGTTTTCGGTTCCCATTGGAGAGGCACGTCCTTTCGTCTACTAATCGCACGATTTTGCGGTGCGGTCGCAAAACACAGACACTAAACTTATTACAGTGAACAGAGACGTCAATGAACGAACGGACAGATCATAACTTTGCAAAAATAAAGTAAGTAAACTTTTCGCTCGAGGGTAGAACCAAGGACCTCTCGCTCCGCAGATGTTCACGCTAACCACAGGACCACGGCGCTCCTGTGCCAATATCGTCCTTGATGTTGCCCATGAACTTCCCAGTTTGTATATTTTGCGTATTTTTCATAGTTTCACACATCTTCTTCCTGTTTTCTCGACTTATCGGTGTTCAGTTTTTCAAGGCCTATCCACTGTGCCAAATTATAACTAAATCTGTGGGAGGTGCGATGGGGAGGTTCCCTTGTTAGAAGAAAATGGTATATAGCTCATCTCATAACGCCCCTTTCGTCAGAATATCGCTTACCTGTTGTAATCTCATTAATCTTACAGACTTCGGTATACAACATTTGAATCTAGTTGATTTTGATAAGTAAAAGATGTCCCCCACTATGTTGCAGACCCATGCTGATTCTCTCGAAATCCCATTACATTCCGCAGCACTGTTCCGTTATAGAAGGCTGACAGGTAGAGAGCTGTCACGACGAGAAAAATAGCACACTAATGTACAGGAGGAATTTCGCAACCATGGAGAGTATATGTGGATTGCATACAGAAGTCCAAAAGCATAACAGCTACAATTCATCAATAGCGAATGACGGTCTATGAAACAATCCGTACATGTCCTAATCTCCTTTATCATGTTTCTATGATTACCACTCCAGAAATACGGCAGTGTGATGGTGACCAAGTCTTTGTCGACAGCATAGTATCTCTCTCTCCATCGTTATTTTTGTAATATCCAATGGAGTAAAACTATGAAGTGTAAAAGCTTTGCCAAGGTTACCTGGTAGAGAACTCATTAAGATTTTACCATATTTCTCTTTCATCCGATATAGTGGGGAAACAAATACAATCTGCATGTTGACATAGACTCATAGACCATATGTGATGATACCATTAAATATACATGTTGTCAGTCCACTAGTGCAGGCGACCAGTGATCAAACTTGCTTTCATGAACCTGTGTAAAGTCTGGTCGCCTGTACTGGAGAAAGACTGTATCGATTATATCACAAAGAGAGAGTTTGTGTGTTGTTGTTTCATAAGCAGTTTGATACATTCTTTTCCAGCTGTAACACAACCAAGCAGTGTGTGACAACATCTTTGTACTCCGCCAAACATTTTCCAACACGACTTTGAGGTCTGTGTCAGATGCTAAACCAACAATAACACGCTTCATCCATTGGCTCTCACAGAAAGCTGGACATCACATGGTGTAAACTATACTGCTTTCACTGCACATAGAATGATTTAAATAAGAGACACAGGCTGTGTTTCTTACTGAAAAAAATGTGGAAGACATTGCAACATATGGAAACTGGAGCGTTTCCAAACAGATGTCTGAAGGTGATGACCCCTACATTTAATCAAATTTTCCACAGTGATAGCATAGCAGATGTCTCAATGTTCCGTTTCAAAGAGACCAAGACCATTCCTTATATTGCAGTCATGTACACGATCACTGTTTTGATGGAACGTGTTGCTAACACCAAGACTCTCTCCATCTCAAGTATGTGATATCAGTGAATCATTATGTTGTAATCAACAGTGCACTACTGCACGGATAGGATGGAAAAGACACCGTCAATGTACTGTAATAAGCACCACAGTTGATAGTTCGATCAATTTTAGCAAAATTACCAGCTCTTCTGTAATTTCAGTGCCAGCCAGTGGTGGTGGATGGAATTGGAAGCATTTTACATAAATCAACTGTGCTATCAGCTATGTAGTATTGTTCTCATGTCTGGGACCAGTACCAAGAAGGTATTAGCAAGAGAGAAATGATCATAAAACATAACACACACACACACACTCGTAATGATGGACGGCTCTGCACTTAAACATGTTATAACTATGTGATGTGCAACGCCCTTAATACTCTAATGCAGGACATGGATGTCCAACATCTGACATACATCCACGCTGCAAATTTTCTATCCCACTCACCATGGTGACAAACTTTAAGATGATAAAACTACTTCCTTCTGCAGCAAAGAAAACCATATACTCTTTGTTATGCATGCACAATATACTTTTCGTTGGTGTGTAATACCCAGTGCTCAAATCCGATTACACTTCAGAAATTATGCTATGCTCACATCATTCCTATGAAATGATCGCCAGCAATGGAAAATTCATCTTATGAGGAAACAGACAAATGCATAGCACTGGTGTTTGACATGTGAAATTGCACTCTGTGCTGGAATAACTCTTTATACAGGACAACTGTCAAGAAAATGTACACGCACACACACACACACACACACACACACACACACACACACACACACACACACACAGGGTTTGCAGTAACTCACAAACCCCTGTCTGCGATTTAGAAAAAAAGCTAAAACATTTTACATACATCACTTGTGCTAACAAATCTGAATTATTGTTCAGATATTTGGTGTCTACGCCAAGGAGGTATCGGAAAGAGAGAAATGATTGTGGAACATAAATGCATTCCAAGGGCTACATGATTCTCCCCTTAAACATACCATAATGCTAGAGCTGTCCAGTTTCCAACCAATCATTAGTCATGTAGAATGCAACGTTGTTAATATTCCAATGTAAGAAATATATTTCCAGCGCATGACATACATTCTACACGCAAGTTTTTCTACAATAAAGTACGGTGACAAACTGTAAGGTGATAAAACATCTACCTTGAATACCAAAGAAAACACTGGATTCTTTGTTACACAAACACTACATAGGTTTCTGAAGTTGTATGATGCCTACTGTTTAGGGAGTTCAAACTCAATTACGGTTCGGAAATTATGATATGTTCACAACCACCATATAAAATGACTGTTGATAGCCGAAAATGCATACAAAGAAACAGTGAGACCTTACGAGGAAATAAATATCATGCAGTTTACCACCGTTCCTGCTAGCCTCCCTCTTGCAAATGGAAGTCATGGTCCGATGTGAGGCTGTATTGCTCATGTGTGAGACAATATTGTTGTCTCTAGAATTCCTTCTCTTTCCACTATTAAGGTATTTAGGCCTATATGCAGCATCAGTTCACTCTCCTCCTCCAAAACAAGTAATATTATCGATTTCACTCAATATTACTGGTAATTTTTTTCTAATTTGAAGTATGCCCACTCAACTTCCGTAATTTTACGAGGTTTTCACTATTTTACATACTTCATCGTATTTCCCTCAATGTTCATGTATTTACTTCAGTTTTACATGATAATACCAGGCGTTCCCTCAATTTTACCAATTTTATGTCATTTGTCATATTTTCTTGACACCTTTCCATTTGTATACGCTCTTATTGCTAACATACCCACGTGTTCATTGATTTTCTATGAAAATATTTGAGCGTCTTATATGCCAACCTACTAAACAGTCCTCAGATTTCCCCTCTCCTTGAAGATGCACATGCATGCGTTTTGGACAGGATGATCATGAAAAGTATAATAACAGTCATTTCATACCTATAAGAGATTCAATGAGTGGTGCAGATGGTGGATGTATTAGAAAATCAAAGTCTGGAAACAATTGTGTGTACTGCTATGACCCATCAGAGAGCCTGTCTGCAGACTCATGTAGTGCTGTACTTGACAGATTCTTAAGTCTGGACACAGTTCTACATGTTCATTTGACTACCACCCTATCATGTAGGGGTCTGCAACAAGGATTTGGCATGTGTACAGAGTTGATTTCTATTGCTGCTCGGATTTTTTTTCTGTAAGTATTTGCTCTTAGTACTTACTATATGTGCTTCGATATTTCAGTTTCTACTGCAGCGGCAACATCGCTTAGGATAGGGAAAGTTAGTTTTGTGCGATATTTGGAGCACGAGTTACAGGCAGGTGCTAGCCAGATTGCAGTAAGTTACGCATACCAGCAGTTGCGAAGGCAAATAGAGGCCACAGGGGCCTAGAACTGCCGGAGAGGGTGCACACAGCAATTTCCATGGCGCAAGTCACAAGCAGAAGAGGGCCACTGGCCAACCTAAGTGTCATGCATACGTGATGCAAAGCGGCCCTCTTGGTAAAGCAGTGGTGCACAGCCAAGTATAAATAAGTGCCATTTTCTAACGAGATTCATTCAAGTGTGGCAGCTCTCCTGGACGGCGGGGCGTATCACACCACCGGGCTACGTACAGCAACAGATGGGGCGCCAGCATCCCAGTCCACGCCGGGTCGTTGGTTCGACTCTCTGAGACCGACGCAGGGTCCGCAGCAAGCCAGGCGGGCCACCCTTCAGCTCACTACTGCGGGCAGTCGTCTCGGCTCCCGACACACGCTGGACACTTCCCGAGGCAAGGGCAGCAGATTCGGACGCCAGATCGCGGGTGGTCATTGCCACCGCGTTCTCAGCTATGCCAGCGAGGAAGAAGCAGCAGCGGGGCCGGCCTACAGCTCCTGGCGGAGCAGCGCTGAATCAATGGGGAAGAAGACTGCTGAGCCGGCTGTCGGTACCTCCTGGCAATCAGCCATTACATTTAGTGTCATAATAGCAGACGTCGTCTGTCCAGTATGACGTTCGAGCCCACCACCTGCATTATGGTCACAAGATGTGGTGAGTGCTGCCAAAATTGTTCTGTTTGAGATTGGACGATTTTTTTCTTTTTTGTTTTTTCGAGTATGGTTCCTGGCAAGCCACATTGTACATGTTTTCGTGGGCATAGTATTTTTTGTTGTCACAGTAAGTGTTAGTGTATTTGAGGCAGTAAGATTTTTGTTTGGTGGCATTTGATTACTTTTGTATGTGTTATGAATGATGATACTGAGTATGACGATATGGAGTTGTAGGAAGTCAGATTATTCTTGTACTTAATCGATTTGTTTCGGGACTAACTGGGAACGAAAGCAACATAGAGGCAGAGTCAAGGAGGCAAGGTGTGTCGGAACCACAAGCGGCGCGGATTTTGTTGGAAAAAGTAGCACAGTTGACAGCAGACAATACGCAGTTGAGAAATGAATTAACATCTAGAAGTGAGCGGGAAACCGCATCTGATCAGTCGTTTATGCCTAGGGTGAAGGAGATTGATGCAGCCGCGGTAAGTTTGATTATTCTGTTTTCTGGCAAGGCATCTGAGGATGTGCGTTCGTTTGTGGAGGACTTGGAGACTTCAATGGTGATGAATGGTTGGTCTGACGAGCAGTTGTTACATATAGCCAAGATTAGATTAACAGGTGAAGCGAAAACATATGTAAGGTGTTCTGAGACCTTAAGGAAGACAGGACAGTTTAAACAGTTCAAGAAAGGGCTTTTACAAAAATACAAGAAACAAAATAGCGCTCGGTACTTTAGGGAGAGGGTAAGTACAATTACTAAGAGACAGGGGGAGACAGTGGAGAAATTTGCGGACAGGATAAGGGAAATTAATGAGTATACTTACGAGTTGGGTCAGAGCGATGAAGTGAATAGCGTTCTGTTGCAGGAGGCTGAGCAAAGAGCACTTGATGTATTTTTGAGAGGGTTACCGGCACATATGTCACGGAAAGTGCGTGAAGGGACTCCAAAAGTTTTGTATTCGGCCATTCAGCTGGCAATTCAATCTGAGGAAATAGACGTGGCAACAGGGGCACGCGAGAGGCAAACAGTGTTTACGGCAGATGTGAAATGTTTTAAGTGTGGTCGTACGGGACATGTGCGGAGGCAACGTACCCAGTCGCCAAGGAATAGAGGAAGAGGTGGAAATCAGCAGCGTGCAGGATGGAGAAGTGGAGATAGGAGAGGTGGACAATCGTTAAATGACAGAGGGGGCCCAAGACCCATGTAAAGGGGCTCCCGTTTAATTTCAATGCTACGAATACGTATGCGGCGGTGGAATGTTCAGTGGTTGGATCCATAGGAACTAAAACGTTTAAGATTTTGTTGGACACAGGGGCGCTAGTGTCAGTGACTACTAAAAATATAATGGGACGAAGGAAGCTGGACCCACCACGTTATAGGTTGCGTGGAGTGGGGGATGAGGAGGTCACACCTCTGGGGTCAGTGACAGTTGACTTTCGAATAGGGAAAGTCCGATTTAATGCTTGCATGGAGGTAGTACCATGGGTAAGTGAGGGCTACGACATGATCCTAGGAGTAGATTTCTTGCATCAACATCATGGCAAAATTGACCTTGGATAATGAACTGTGGAACTTGGTGGAATGTTATTTCCACTAGGGGAAACTGTTGTCAATGCAGAGCTGTCGCGAGGGGCGTTCAACGTAATGAACAAACCAATTGAACCTTGTACATTAGCATTCAGGCTTAATTTGCATGAGTGTGTGTCTAGTGGCACTGGGAAATCGCTTTGGGTAAGTGTGGAGTCGAATCTACCTGCGGCTACAGTATGTGTTACTGAACCATTGGAGGTTAATGAAGATTTGGGTTCACTGGGTTGTTTTGTGAAACGTAGTGTTGTACGCATGCAGGAGGGGAACGACGGGTGAGTAGTTCCTGTGAACGTCGATAATTTTAGCGCTGTAGACGCGAATTTGAGGAAATGAGTTTTAGTAGCAAAGTTAGACGTGCCAGGTGACGAAGACTGGTGTTCGGGAGGTAGGCGAAGCGATCAACCACTAACTGGCGATAGAACTGCATTACGTGTCAAAATTATCTGAAAGGACGAGAAAGAGAGCATATGGAAGAATTATTGTGGGAATTTAAGGATTTGTTTTTCCACAAGGGCTGTTACCAGCAACTCCATTAGTACAACATACGATACCAACAGCGAATGAAGCACCTGTTTACTGTAAATCATAGAGAATATCAAGGTATTTGCAGCCGTTTGTGGATGATTTCATTGATCAGCAGCTTGCGGATGGTATTATAGAGCATAGTAATAGTTGCTGGAGAGCGGGCATTGTCATTGTGCCTAAAGCGTCTACGGATGTAACTTATAAATACAGGTTCTGTTGTGACTAACGATACCTCAATAATAAGACAGTAACCTATGCATACCTCATTCCAAACATATCTGAGACTTAGGATCACTTAGGACAATGCCATTAGTTTTCTACGATGGATTTGACAAGTGGTTATCATCAGTTAGAGGTGGCTCCAGAGGATCGTCAGGGGTTGTCAGCTTTGGTAGATGCTGCTATGGATTACCTTAGACCAGACATTTCAAGTAACTTCCATAATATGAATTTGACCCTGACTACCCCAACAGAAATAATGTCCATCATAAAATCTTCAAAATAAAAAACATCTAGTGGGTATGATGAAATATCAACAAAGTTAATTAAAGAATGTGATTCTGAGCTAAGTAACATATTAAGCTATCTGTGTAACCAGTCATTTATCAGTGGAATATTTCCTGAATGGCTGAAATATGCTGAAGTTAAGCCACTGTTTAAGAAGGGAGATAAAGAAATAGCATCAAATTTCCGTCCAATTTCACTGTTTCCAGCATTCTCAAAAATTTTCGAAAAAGTAATGTACAGTCGTCTTTATAACCGTCTTATCTCAAATAACATACTGTCAAAGTCACAGTTTGGATTTCTAAAAGGTTCTGATATTGAGAAGGCTATCTACACTTACAGTGAAAATGTGCTTAATTCATTAGACAAAAAATTGCAGGCGACTGGTATATTTTGTGATCTGTCAAAGGCATTTGACTGTGTAAATCACAATATCCTTTTAAGTAAACTAGAATATTATAGTGTAACAGGAAATGCTGCAAAATGGTTCAAATCTTATATCTCTGGCAGGAAACAAAGGGTGTTATTAGCAAAGAGACATGTATCAAGCTATCAGGCATCATCCAACTGGGAACTAATTACATGTGGGGTCCCACAAGGTTCCATTTTGGGGCCCTTACTTTTTCTTGTGTATATCAATAACCTTTCATCGGTAACATTACCAGATGCCAAGTTTGTTTTGTTTGCCGATGATACAAACATTGCAATAAATAGCAAATCAAGTGTAGTCTTAGAAAGATCAGCCAATAAAATATTTGTGGACATTAATCACTGGTTCCTAGCCAATTCTTTGTCACTAAACTTTGAAAAAAAACACTACATGCAATTCAGAACTTGTAAGGGGTGTCCCAAGAGTATATGTCTAACATACGATGACAAGCATACACAGACATCCTCATTTGGGTCCTAAATGTATACATGAAGTGCTCCACCTCAGAGTTAGAAGCCAGGTGAAGTGGGGATATAGTCAGATGCTGGATACCATTGTGGATGCAAAAGTCCTCAAACTTCCTTGACACAAATGGCCTCCCATTATTGGTCAAGAGGGTCCCAGGGGATTCCTCGGTGGCAAAAAAAATAAAACACATGAACAGCTGCAGTAGATGATGTAGAGGACAGCTTAGCTTCATATGGGAAATTGGACAATGCGTTAACCACCAACCACCACAAGCTGCACAAAAATGGACCACTGAAACTGATGTGCACCCTATCTCAATGGTGCTCTGGGACTGACCAAGGAGAGACCTGGAGCAGCAGTGTAGCCTAGTTCTGTGTACAGGCCCCACAAGCAAAACCCAGATGTTCAGTGTCAAGCTTGATCACCAGCCAGCACACACAACTTAGCAACAATGCATTCATACAAGTCATACCCAAGTGCAATGCATCCATGCAGCCAGTGGAATAGATGAGCATGCAATGCCAGGGGGACAACTGCTAGACAGCATAGCTCTTTTGTGGAAAGCATGAGCACCTAATGGAGAATGCTGAGCCAGTCATACATGAGAAAAATGTACATCATGCTTGATCCACACCCAAAGAGATGCTCCAGTGACGTTTTGGTGGCAACAATGGCTAAAGGTCAATGCCCTAGTCTGAACATTAGGATCAGGAGCTAACCGTACAATCGTGTCCCAAATTAGTGAGTCTGCATAAGAGATAGCATACATTTGGACACTCAAAACATCATTTGCATAAGAGGTGCTGCAGATCAGCCATCCAGGCCACACACAACTGCTCAAGGCACTTGTTGTGTTGGTTAAACTGCAACCACACCGCCACCACCACCACCACCACCACCACCACCACCACATGGGTTTGATGACCAAAATTCTGCATAAGTAACTGACAAAGCTCGTTAAGAGATTTTCTCAGGCTTGGAGCAGAGCTTAAAATTCTGGACAACTTCATAGAAACCCACATTGCTGGACAAGAAGGCTGCCTTATCAATAGCCTTATCAACTAGATAAATGATACCCCTTATGTGTAAGTGCAGCAAGAAGTGGGGGAAGGTAATTCTCCCACCTTTTCATAGTTTCACTGAAACCAGAAAAAATAATCGGGGCAGTGAAGAAAAATGCCCAGTGTGTGCCTGGTCCCCTCCAGCTAGGCAAGGATGTGAACCAAGTCTGTGTTCTGGTCTATCAGTGTCAGCTGCAGCTGAAAAGCTGAGCCCACATTGTGGCCCAGTGTTACACTATGAAAAGGGGGTGTAAATTACAACATGAAATTTTTAAGAATGTCCTTCATTGCCACTTTGGTATCGGCACAGGCATGATAACGTTGCTCCTCTACACTGACTGTGTAGTTGCTTCATGGGACTATGGTGGCTTGATAATAGCTGGGCAGCACAGCCCCCTTGAGAGAAAATGAACTTATGATGAGAGTCCATACATGGGAAGCCAAACATCCAAACCCACATAGTGATGTGCACAGCAATAAAATCGGCAAGCGGATATTGTGGGCAGCTTAAAACTAAGCATAGGTCATGAGAACACGCACACACACTCTCACACTGTAACTAAAATTCCTACCTTTGAAGTTCTTAAAAACTGATACTGAGAGGCAAAATTCAGTTGGCACATAGGGTTACCCTCCCAATACTAACCCTTAATGATTTGATGCAAAGCATGCTGGGTTTCAGGCCACTGTGTGCTGCTAGTATACACTATGTATGTCCATTGATCATTATTGACAATGTGGCCATCATTAGAAAATGGATAATATGTAGACTTTTTGATAAAATAGTTGTGGAAAAGTTTTAAATTCTTAGTTTTTATATGTGACTGTTAACACAGTTCTTATGATTTCAACTGTTTGTTTTTGTAGTTTCATTTCCTACATAAAACTCTGAGTTCAAGTGAACAACAGCATACTCAGCCTCCTCGGCCTGCAACAACAAGAATTCAACAAGAAATTGATGAGGCAGTACAGAGGGAGAGAGAACTGAAAGAAGCAAATGGAATTCAGACATCTGATGAAAATATTGTACATAAGGTAAGTCATTGATGTCCTAAATGTAATGTTTAATTGAATGTAATGGGGTATGCTTTTGGAACATACGGACAAATGGCTCTCTGATGGAGGTGCATGGTGGTGGTGCATATGATGCAGACAGCTAGTCTATTGCCAGAACTCTCTATTAATGATCATACATGAACACAGAGCAGTGCATCTGTGACAGAGAGACAGACAGTAGGCATGGGCGAGGCTCCTGGGATCTGAGCACGCTGGGAGTATGAGATGGGATGGTGAAGCAAAGTGATGCAGCCAGTAGCCAGGGCTAAACTAGTGGCCCCGACAGAACTACCCAGATATGTAGCTGATGAACACAGAACTGCAAGCTGTAGAGCAGCAGTGGGTGGCAGTGGTTCTCCCTGAGTGTGGAACTGGCTGGAACTTGCTGCATGGTTCGGACCATGAGGTGGCACCAGGTTTCTGACTGCTGGAGCTCAGGCAGTCAGATGGTGGTTGTTGGTTCGTGGCCCAGAGAAACTGGGAGTGGCTGCGTCATGTTAGATGACATCTGGCACCAGCTGCGCATCATACTACAGCCCAACGGTACCAATGGTGACAGGCTGTACCAGGGGTTTTAAATACTGATGCCCCAGCTGAGTTTACAGAAGAGCAGTGTTTCTGTGTTGGAAATCTCTGGAGCAGAGGCTGATGACCAGGGTTCATCTGTTGTGTGTCAATGTGTCAAACTGCAGAAGCTTCTTGAAGACTGTTCCACTTCTAGTTAGTTGGCACATGGGAGTGATGGTACAGAAGTAGAGGCTTATGCTGAATTGTGCATTGGTAGGGTCACTGTTTGGCCTGCTATCTGTGACTGTGGTCTGATTGCAGTCCTGGGCTGCTTTCCATGCCACTAAAATTCTATACTGCTACATTTCTTCCTGTCATAGATTAATCTGGATACTTGATTACTGCTTAAGAGTTGGGCAGCAACACCCTGCACTATACATTCTACTGCTACTGCATGAATTCAGAGCAAACACTTCTTGCTTAATTTTCCCCTTTGTGTGGCCTCTTTCCATTTTAATATCATACGGTATACATGATCTGACTCTTGCAACTCTCAAACATGGTGTGTCAGGGCCCCTTGTTTTGTTTTCACTCCTTTACTCATTCAATGAGACCTAGTCACTGATTCTGACATGACTGCTATGGGACTGCAGGTTAAAGAAAGATAAAGGTGGGATTTTGGCAACTCTACATCTCAGGTGACATACACAATATTTATGAGAGTTATGCTAATTCCTGTGTAGTGTTAAGTTAGTGGTGGTGTTCGGTGCAATAAATTTTCATGTCATCAAGCAGGTGGTCCATCATTAAGTGATTATTTTGTGCTGATATCATCTGATTCAGGGAAGCAAGAAGGGTCAGGTATAGCATGCCATTGAAGTAGGTTAGGTTTTTCATGGGCGTAGTCTTGAAAGATGGGTTTTGCAGTTACATAATGAGCAGTTTGTGTTAAGTGTTGTTGTTCCAGTGATGGTGGCAGGTAACTGGAAAAATGTCCTAAGAAATTGCATCACATAGCATTTATCAACAATCCCTGCTCATGCAGTTATATTTGCTGTACACAGCTGAAATAGCCTTGTTTGTAGCAGATGCAAACTACAACTACTGGTTAGGGTGTACTCACATGACTTGAGGACTGTGTGTGTTCATTTTGTGGGGGACAAACAGTGAGTAGCCCAACTTGGCATTGTAGTTATTCCATGGTGGGGAGTAGTACTTTCTCAAATTCCTTGTTTTCTTCACTGACTAAAGCGACCTAGGAAACATCCCTTATGAAATATCTTTAAAGTTAAAGGCCAAAGGTGTGTAACATGAACACACCATCACTCATTTACTGCCAACCTGTTGCCTTTAAAAGTCTGCATGACTGCCTTTACACAAATCATGTATTTAACAAACAACAAACTTTCTGCACCATGTAACATCATTGATTCCCTTCTAAACTAAATTGGACACACTAAGGTTCCACTAACACTCCACAGAAAATTTCACCTAAAATTTCCCATAACCTATTAACTAAACAAGAATGTCTCCTTTGAGCCTGTCTCATGAAAGAAATAGACACATTACCAGAATATACACTCACAAATATCCCTAATAACTTTATTAGCAAACACAAAAAATTAGCTCACAAGGCCGCCTCATGGTTTTACGGCATTAGGAGTGTCAGGATGACTATTAGTACATCCTGCGTCACATGCTTAATTTTACCTTTCCCACCTTGTATTTTCTCCAATCGCTTCCCTTCCCCATTCAGAAGGAGCTGCTGTTAAATACGGCAGTGCTTCCAGTACAACATGAAATAAATGAGTTCTTACTACATGGACAATTGGGCTTTGGGCTGGGCATTGCAGTTTGACATTAACTGGGGACATAATCTCAATTATCTGGTAAGGTGCCTGGTATTGCAAAATTAGCTTTTTAGTTTTTTCTTTCAGCATGTAGGTGTTAGATAACATTACTCACTGCCCAGTGTGGTACATAACCAATTTAGTTTTTTGTTATGGGGTGCCTTCATGCCATTTTTAAGACTTCATATTCATCTTTCTAATCTGTTGCCACGTACTTCTTAATTTTGTAGCAAAATTTTGTGTGAAGTATACATCTTCACCTAGGGTAGGTGGCATAATTTGAAAGGGAATGGGGTCTTTTGGCTAAAAACCACCTCATAGGGGATAAAGCCCATGTTTTTGTATACTTTCCAAGTTACAAGCTGTCACTACAAATTATGGTAAAGTGTTCAAATCGTTGTGACTACTATTCATGAAATTACTTAACATTTTTCCCCTACTGTCCTGTGAACGCACTGTTCAGCCATTCACTTGCAGGTGTAGTGCACTAATTTGTAACATCTTATAGTGTAAATAATAAGTGTAATTCAGAATGAGATTTTCTCTCTGCAGCAGAGTGTGTGCTGATATGAAACTTCCTGGAAGATTAAAACTGTGTGCCAGACTGAGACTCAAACTCGGGACCTTTGCCTTTCGCGGGCAAGTGCTCTACCATCTGAGCTACCCAAGCACGACTTGTGCCCCATCCTCACAGCTTTACCCTGCCAGTACATCATCTCCTACCTTCCAAACTTCACAGAAGCTCTCACCTGAACCTTGCAGAACTAGCACTCTTGGGAGAAATAATAATAAGTGTAATAATAAATGTAATTGCTTCAATAACTTGGACATACTTGGCAATTAGTACTGTGGTCATTTATTATTGTCTCTGGCATTAGATTTTTAATAAGCAATGGTTAACAATAGTCTGTGCCACCATTTCTGCCTGTTGATTTGATATGGTGATCATGGCCAAGACACATGATTTTTAAATACAGGGTGGGCAAGAAGTCCCCGTACCCCTGTAACTTCTGTAGAGTATGAGATGTTATTAGGCAGGTTGGTAACTTTATTACTACTTGTTGCAATTCGTGTTTACATGTTTCCACAATAGTATTTTAATCTGTAGCCATGTCAGACGTGAGTGGTCGTAATTGCACTACTGAGGAGCATTTAGTGACAAGTGTGTGGGTGCCTGAATGAGCTACAGGGCAGACAATGAGACAGAATACTACAGTAGTGATCTAGGAAAGGTGTGATGAGGCTCCACCATGAAAGGTGACACTTCTGGATTGAGAAATAAATGCTTTTGCTTTTGGCAGTGTTAAAGATAAGCCACTGAGTGGAAGGAAGAAGACATGAGAAGAAATGTGCCTGAGTCTCTACTTTGATTGAACAGTCTCCTGTGAAGCCAACACACAACATGCTTCAAATTTGGTATACCAAGGACAAAAATGTGAGATCATATCAAAAGAAATTATAGTCAGACCTTTATGACAGAAGTTCGTAAGAGTTATCGGACACAGACTGGAATGAGTGTGTTTCAGCGTGCCAAGTTTTGTTAACTCAATTTCAAAATGCAGTGAACTATGCCATGGTTATGTTTTCAAGTGAATGTGCCATTTATCACAGCTCACACAATAGAAATACTGTCGTTTGAGCCAAAGAGAATCTTCATTACATGGTCAAGTTACAAAGAAAGCTGCCTCACATAATGATATGGGCAGCGATGACTTCACAACTTATGCTTGGACCATACATTTTTCCAGGACCTGTGAATGGCACAGATTATTTACACGTGTTCCAAATGTTGTTCATACCTCAGCTTGAGGAAAGGGGGCTCACAGAATGCATACAGTTGCAGTAAGGCTGAGTGCCTCCTCACTATGCTCCTGCAGTGCACAATTTCCTAAGTGAGCTTTTTTTATGACGGTTGATAAGTTGTGGTGCATCAACACCACCAGGTTCCTTGAAATGGCCACCAAAACGTCCTGACATCACCACACCTTACAACTCATTATGGTGAGTCATTAAGGTGCATGTATCTGCATGTTGCTATGCTACCAATGAACTGCACAATGCTGTTGAAGATGCATTTCACACTGTAACCCCAGACATGTGTAAAAATATGTCAAGAAATGTGTTAACAAAATGGTGGGGAACCTACTGATATATTGGGCACTTAATACTAAAGTACATAGTTGCGCTAAAACAAATCAAATCAATTAGCATTTGATACTAGGGGTACAGGGCTTCTCACCCACCCTGAGCTTTGTGCTGTTCTTCTGTGTTGACTCAATACATTCTACAGCACAGCATCTAAGTCTGTCAGTGTACCAGTGATACTTCCTTGAACATTGCACAACCTCAAAACCAAATTCACTTAGCCATGAGTTGGAGGTCTGTCTCGAAATTCATTTCAGTGCAATACCTCAAGATCTGCTTCAGTGTGGAGCCTCGTGAACCTATTACCTCTTCTTTAACAAAGGCATAACGGGTCTTGTTACTTCTGCAAATTTTGGGATGTATTCTCTATAAAATTGCAATCCTGAGATATTACTGTAATTTCTTCATTTGTGCTATACACTGGGATATCATTTACAGCTTGTATCAGCTGTGAGTTAGTAGTGCACCGTCTTGGCTGATGATATGGCCTGAATAGCAGACTTCCTGTAATACAAAGTGGCGTGTTTCTAAGATAAGGGTCTGTCGTGCCACACACAAGCACTCAGACCTCTTGTAGATGCACCTTATACTCCTGGATGTGTTGGAGAATACAGTGTCATCTCAGTAGACTAAGCATTGTTTTGGTTTCAGATTCTGTAGTACTCCATCTAACAAGTGTTGGAAAGTTGCATTTTTCAAACCAAATGGCATCTGATGATACTATAGTGATCAAATGGAACTGAAAACGCTGTTTCAGGTCAATCCACCAGTGCTATCTCTAATTGGTGGTACCCCCCCCCCCCCCCCCCCCCACCAAATCCATGGTGATAAAATAATGGCATTGCATTGTCCATGCAGGTTAAATAATTCTGCAAATTTCTCCAATAATCTCTTCATTTCCACATTATCACATCCATTTAGATAAGACACCTTTCCCCTTAGTGCAGTTAAATCAACAGACTGCCCTGGGTAAGTCTGGCCACAGCACAATGCATGGCCCAGACCATAAGGCAGTAGCACATTGCTGTTTGCCTGAGCTCAGGCAGTCAGATGGCAGTAAGATGGCTAGTGTAGTTGCATCGGCTGTGCTTCGTGGTAAGGCCCAGATGTACTGATGGTGATGGCCTCTCTCTCTCTCTCTCTCTCTCTCTCTCTCTCTCTCTCTCTCTCTCTCTCTCTCTCTCTCTCTCTCCCTCTCTCTCTCTCTCTACTAATAGTTACATATTTTTTCAGTCTCTCTTTTTTTTTACTAAAGACGTTAAGACAGCGGCTATCCTGCCTAGCCTAAACTTAAAAATACGTTCATGTCAGAGAAAACTGAGGGAAAATATATCTCCAACAACAGTGACATGGATTTTCTGTGGTTTCTCTAAATCACTCAAGTATAGAACACTGATTCCTCCATCAAATCATTTTTCTTCTCCCATTATTGTATATGTGTAAATCTTTTTTTAAATTTTTTTTATGTCAATAAGATGTGAAACACTAATCACCCATTTCATTTTTTTTTTTTTATTTTCTCTAGATGCTACATATTTTCATAAAAACATTTAATATCTTCATGATTATTAACAACTGCTGTGGTGTAGTTTTCTCCCTTTCATCTTCAGAGTAACCTAACTGCATAATGTTGTTTACCTGTGCCTGCTTGTGTGGGTGTCCCTCACAGATACTTAGTTCAGAGCAATTTTTTGGAGGGAAGTTCAGTAACTGCATGTATTTTGAAAGGGTAAGAAATGAAATTTAGCCAAGTCAATAGTTAAGTCTCTGAGAGGAGATCAAAGCAATGGCCAAATTCAAAAATTTATACACTCTGAAATAATTTTCTCAGTGAAATCTGTCATCAAATCAATGTTTAATTCTTCCATAACCTTTCCCTAAAAGAATAAAGTGGATGACGGAAACTTGAAGCCATTAAAGATAATAGAGTGGCCAGTTTCAGTCCAGTGTTATGCTACATCTGTTACCAGTTTTAAGAACTAGATGTTCCATCAGGATATGGTTACAAAGGTACTCGGCAGAAGTTCTTGCTAACACAGTGTTCTCAGTTTTCTCTAAAAATGTCCAGCTTTTCGCTTTCTAATTTAGTGCATTATCATTGAAGTTAAGGTTTGAAATAACTTCCTGATCTGAACAGGATAGTTGCAGAAAAAGATATCTAATTTTTTATTTCAGAGATCTCAAACACCTGATGCTGTCAACAGTTCCACAGAAGAGAGAGAGAGTGATCCAAATAGTTTCTCCTCTTTGAACAATCTTTCAGATTCACTTAATGATGGAGAACCCTCAGCACAAGCTGTTCCAACAAAGAGATCTCAGTCATCAAGTCCAACACTTAACTATTCTCCATTTGCAAGCCCAACACACAGGTTCTCATCTGGTGGTGGACAGAAAGGATTGATGCAGAGGTTTTATGCATCACATGGAAGGATGAGAATTTATGCTGCTCCAAGGAATACTGTACCTGCTGTTGTTTCTCCTCCTTCTGTTTCACATGTACATAACCAGCCTCCAATTCAAAGGAAGATCATTGACATCAATAGTGGGAATGATTCACAGGTATGTAGTGTGTTACTGAATTAATTAGTAATATTTGTAGAACTTACCAATCAAATGAGCTTTTTTCCTTTGTATTCTACACACACCATAAATTTCTGAAAAAAATATAGTGCATTTGTAAATATACTTGCAAATGTGCCGATTTGCCACTCAGTGCCATCTCCATGGTGAAGAGCAATGTAATGCTTATTGTTTTTATTATGGATTTTCCATTGTTTGCTAATTGCAAATCAGTTGTACAGGAAATAGTGTCCTAGTTTTATTGCCACACAACTGAAGTGTGTGTTTCATTATGTTTACTTGATACTATGCAACATGGTACCTGAGCCATTGGTTTTTAGACTCCGTACATATTTGCTGAGAAATGTAACATTGTTGTTGAAACAATGACCTTACATTCCAGGCAAAGGGAGCTCAAATCTCTACCTTGCCATCCATGTGTAGGTTTTTCATGGTTCCTCTAAACTAATGCAAATGCCAAGATGGTCCCTCTCAAAATAGGAAAGCCAATTTCATTACCAGTTACCATGTCTAATGGGAGCATCATTTGAGATACTAAACCATAATATTCACTTGTTTCTTTGCTATGTAGATCATTGGACTTCCAGCTGTACACGTCATGACATTTAAGGGGTGATCAAAAAGTTTCTATTTGAAAAACCACACTGTTTAGAATAGGTATGCCAATCACGCAAAATCACAATGAGCATTGAGGCAATCGTCTCAACAATACATCAGGTTAAAAATACCTGTTTGGTATAACATCATGTCCTGCTGCATGAAGTAGTTCTTAACTGGCTGTTCTACATCCTCATCTGACAGAAATTTTCAACGGATTAAGGACTTTTTTTAAGGGACCAAAGGCATGATAATCACGTGAGCAAGAGATCAGGACTATAGGGCAGGTTCTAGTGTCTCCCACATGAGTTTGTGTAATTTCTGCATTACATTTCCTATATGGGGACATCCGTTATTACGAACTTGGTGCACCATTCCACAATGGTGGTTTTTTTTATAGACATGCTGCGCCATACACATTCTTCATTCTCCAGTGGATGTCTTCCAGTTTTTGTCCTTCAGCAACCAAGGAAAGAATAACAGCATGTTGTTCCTGTTAACATGAATTTGGTAATATGGCCATAGTTCACATTTCCATATTTACTGCACACAGACGCATTGGAAAGACAGGAATGCCACACTAATACTTTGTCACATGTGGGTGCTTATATACCCACATCAGAGTCATGTTACATTGTGTACATGCTGCAGCAAAATACTCAAATGGAAAGTTTTGATCGTCCCTCATAGTAGCAAATTATAGAGGGGAGAGAGTAATTTTTATACTGACAGATTTCATATAAGAAGCATTTTGTACAGGATTCAGATAAAGACCTGGTAATGACTCCAGTGAGAAAGGGCTACCAATCAGCTGAAGAGAAGATACAAGCAGAGTAACAAGAGATGCAAAAACGTGAAGAAGAATTGAGGTAGGTCTTATAAATTTACAATCATTTGTAATGCAGTTATCTGATTTTTGGTAAATTGTTTCCTAACATGTATTATTTCATCTCGGAAGGTTGCTGAGAGCAAAACTATTTGCTGAGTCACAGCCAAATCTTTTGAGCATTGGTAGTATTGAGGAAGAAGAAATTAATCATATCAATGGTGATGGAGGGAAACAGACTTTGCAGAGTGCACAGTCTATTCCAAACCTCTTAGATTCTGATGATTCATTGGATGTTTCACAGGATCCTGCTTCACAAAAGGTGAGAACTCGCATTCAGTTATGAATTAAGAGGAATATCTACGCAACATTAGCTTAATAATTCCAATTGCAGGTTTTCAAATTTTAATTGGAGTAGACATTAGTCTACTATAACATTCATGTTTCTGCTAAATAGACATTCCATTGTGAAATGAAATACTTTCCAAGGATCATAAAGATGGCTAAGAGGTTAATTTTTTAACTTATAGACAGAGAAATGTAAAACACTCACAGAAGCATAAACACACTTGCAAAATTATAAGTATTTTCCAGTTAAGCATGTGAGCTTTTTATACAGATACTGGCTGTACGCCCATGCTTAACAGTGGATAAAGAAGGGCGTTTGCATACTGTCACTTTTTAGGGTTCCATACCTCACTTAGTAAAAACAGAACTGTTACAGGATCACTTTGTAAAGAAATGTTTTCCTAGTGAAGAAGTCAAATATAAATGAAACGTAATGAAACAAGCAAAGCATTTTTTAAAGTCTTTAACACACAAAGTGAAATCAGTAAATCTGTATAGCCTAGCCAAGTAAATTCACTGTTAAGAAACTTCCTGGCAGATTAAAACTGTGTGCCCGACCGAGACTCGAACTCGGGACCTTTGCCTTTTGCGGGCAAGTGCTCTACCATCTGAGCTACTGAAGCACGACTCAGGCCTGGTCCTCACAGCTTTACTTCTGCCAGTATCTCGTCTCCTACCTTCCGAACTTTACAGAAACTCTCCTGCAGAATTTGGAAGGTAGGAGATGAGATACTGGCAGAAGTAAAGCTGTGAGGACGGGGCGTGAGTCGTGCTTTGGTAGCTCAGATGGTAGAGCATTTCCCCGCGAAAGGCAAAGGTCCCGAGTTTGAGTCTCGGTCGGGCACACAGTTTTAATCTGCCAGGAAGTTTCATATCAGCGCACACTCCGCTGCACAGTGAAAATCTCATTCTGGAAATTCACTGTTAGTTTGTATTCAGAAAGATAAGATTGTTGTATTTAATTCTGTCACTGATGTAAACTTCTAAAAATACTCCTGTCACTGAGGTAAAAAAACTGACAGCATCATCTATTGGTTCTTTGGATACAACACCATCACTAAGGCAAATATCTGAGCTACTAACCTGAGAAGACTCCTAAAATTCAAATTACACTATTTTTATCTGCGGTCCAGTTTCGAAATAAATCCTATAGGTTGCCTCCAGCTAGACTAGTTACCTGTGCAAACCACATGAATATTCACCAAGCAGTTTTGGAGATCAGTGTGTAAACAGAGACAGACAACATGATGATTATACAGTTTTATTATTAGTGTAGATATAAATATTTGATAAGTAGCTGAGATAGCTATTGAATAATAAAACATCTATATATCTTTTAAACAGGAATAGTAGCATGTTGACACATGCTAAACCAGTGTACCAATAACATCTGATATGATGTAGTTGCTTATAAAACAATAAATTATTAGCTCTACAGACTAAACTCGAAGTATATCAAATAAAGTACAACACAGAAGACTGTAAGAAAATTGCCAGTACAAGCTATAAAATATTTTTTAAAAAACTGGTACTGTGGGAGACATCAGAACCATAATACTTCCATATTATACAAACCACACAACAATAAAGATTCTAAGGAGAAAATACACAGCAGAGTGCAGAAATTGTTAGATTATACTAAGAGGGTCGTTCAATAAGTAATGCCCCACATTTTATTCTCGGAACGTATTTATTGTTGAGAGTCAGAATATGGTGACATGGTAAACAGGTCTCGTCCATGTCCTATTTTTCTACATTGTCTCCATCACGTCCTATGGCCATATGTCAATGTTGTGGAAGAGCATGTATTACCCACTGGTAAAAGCTCTTGTCCTGTAGGCATAGCCATGTTTTCACTGCATAGATGACCCTTTCATCATCTTCAAAGTGTTTTCCCCCATAGAGAATCTTTAAGCGGCCCAAAGAGATGGAAGTCTGAGGGTATCAGGTCTGGACTGTAGGGTGGATGTCTGGAGCAGTTGCTGTGACAGGACGTCCTGAGCCTGGTTGATCATGGAGCTCTGTTTCTGCATTTCCTGAGGTTTTAACTTCCTTTACCCATTGCCCAACTGTACAACTATCAACTGCAGCACCACCATACACTGCACACAAACATTTATGGATGTTCACCATGGTTTCTTTTTCTGAACACAAGAATCCAATAACAGCACGCTGATTGTAATGTGAGTTGCATGTAGATGCCAAATTGACACTGTACTATGGCTCTGACGTCTGCAAGAATGGTTTGAAACTTCACCAGCACACAGAACAAACATAAAATGTGAAGCACCAACAAGGACATATGTCTATGTATTTATTTGTTGAATGTATTTAAAGTGCCTTACAAAATTTTAATAACAGATAAAATGTCATACAGAGAGCGAAGGATTCAAATTGTTGGTAACACATTTATTGTCTTGACCCAACAAATTTGAATACCCAGTAGAATAAATGGACTTGGATGGCTGATAGTGGCAGAACCTGTAAAGTGCTGCAGTTTTCCAAGAAAGTGCCACCCTGAAGTTCCTCAAATGCATGCTTCAACAATAGTTCTTGCTGCAGATGAGATAAATATGACCACATGGCCATAAACTCATGTCTTATCTTCACTTCAGTTGTGTATAGTTGCCATTGTACCTAACTCTAGATTTACTTTACTACATTGTCACATCATCTTGGTTTCTCTCTCAGTAACTCTTCAGTCTGTTGGCATGTTGTTCACTTGTCCATCTTGTGTTACCATTGTGAACATCCAGCCAAGGACAGCAGACATATGTTTCTGTTGATTCTACCAGTCAGATTCTGCCACCTCATGACTACAGCATCATTTAAACACACATTTTAATCATACTGTCAAGATTCTCTCTCTTGTTGAATGTTTAAGGTGGACACATTACTGACAAAATTCAGATTTACCTGGATATTTAAAATTAAATCAGTAGAAAACTAGATTATTCCTGAGCTATTATAATAAAATTTTGTAACTAAGCAAGTAAGGAAAAGTAATGCAAATAATGAAAATCAGCAAGAGAATTAAAACTGAACAGATATTGCGATTTTTTTTTATTTTTATCTTTCTTCAAACATCAGTAATTGTACATTACATTAAGATACGACAGAATAACTCATTGGTCCCATACAGTGGATTCACATAAGGCCTCTCCACCATCAAGGCTTCAGAGTATGTTGTACAAAAATATATAGTTAGATGGTTGTTGTTTCATGTGTGGTGGTGATATGCGGAATAAAATGAATGTACTGATACCACAAAATGCAACCACTTTATTAAATGTGGTTGATCATAAGACAAGAGTCATGGGTGTTGATATGCACACTCCAAAATGAAACAAAGACCAAGAATAAAAAGATGGGGCTGAGTGACACACCTGGTCAGTATAAATTGATGATGGGCAACTGAAACAAGGAATCCACAGATGAACAAAGACCAAAGCAGTAGATTTATCTATCATATCCTTTAAAGGTACAGCTTCCACACAACGCAATGTCCTGTCAGTTGTGGAGAAAATATATTGGAACAAATTTGACTCAAGTAGTGGACCAACTGGGTCCAAATGGACACATTGAAGTCAGTCTTAGCATGTCATATTTTCCCTATTGCAGAAAACTGTGGTGTCCTAGCCGTTGCATTGGCAAACAAGAGGTGTGCATAAACTGTCTGCAGTCCACTTAAACACCTGACCACACAAAGCCCTCAGTCACTAATTTTGTGGTGGGATGAATACCAGGATGTGATAAGTTATGCAGACCATCAAAGATTGCCCTGCAGAATTTGGCAGGGACAGAGAATGTGATTTGCCTTTAAAGGTGTCACACCACAGGAGTAAGTTGGTATGGGGGATTTGGACAAGTTTGGGCAGAAATTGTGGCAGTTCAGACAAAAAGTGCTGAACTCTATGATCATTGATGGAAATATGCCCATGCGGCACCATGTAATTCAATTTGGACATGTTGTCAAATTTGGCACCATTGGTAGGCAATCACTTCGAAAATAAGCTGGAAATATTAGTGTGTGAGCTTGTCGGCCAGGTTCCACAAGGTGAAAGAATCTGGTTTGTCACCTCTATAATCAGTGCTGAAACACAATTTGAATCATGAGGGGTGTGGTCACAATGATGTATTTGTGCATAAAAATTTGATGCATGCCCAGGAACATCTGTTTGTATCAGTATCCTTTCTTCATCTTCCATAAAGAAGTCAATAAGATCCAAGGATCTGTGATGCACGATCCACATGTCCTTGTACACATTTGGGAGGAGAATGTTTTAATCAACCTCACTTGTAGTTTCATACTTTCATTGTACATATTGTTCAACATATCCCACAACCCACAAGAAACCAAATGAAACCAAACCAGTATAGGTGAAAGGTCTCAATAACTTTTGTTGTGTGTCAGTATTCATTGTTTGGTATAAGGTAACACTGTGCATTTCCAGAGTCCACAGAAATTGATTGTTGTCATAGGTCACCAGTGTGGGCTTTTCCATTGTGGTGAGTGTATGTAACTAGATACATGTACTGATTTCATAAAATGTAACCTCTTTAACCTGATGACATTGCTATTTTGAATGAAAGTGAAGAAGAATTACATGATCTGCTGAATGGGATGAACAGTGTAAAGAGAATGGATTGAGAGTAAATTGAAGATGAAGATAATGAGAAGTAGTAGAAATGAGAACAGCAAGAAAGTTAACATCAGGATTGATGGTCACAAAGCAGATAAAGTTAAGGAATTCTGCTACCTATGCAGTAAAATAACCAATGCTAGACAGAGCAAGGAGGAAATCAAAAGCAGACTAGCAATGGCAAAAAGGTCATACCTGGCCAAGAGACGTCTACTAATATCAAATATCAGCCTTAATTTGAGAAAGTAAGTTCTGAGAATGTATGTCTCGAGTACAGCATTGTATGGTAGTGAAACATGGACTGTGGGGAGAACTGGAACAGAAGAGAATTGTAGCATTTGAGATGTGGTGCTACATACTGATGTTGAAAATTAGGTGGACTGATAAGGTCAGGAATGAGATGGTTATGCACAGAATCGGAGAACATGTGGAAAACACTGAGAAGAAGGGACAGGATGATCAGACATCTGTTAAGACATGAGGGGATGACTTCCATAGTACTCAATGGAGCTGTAGAGGTCAAAAACTGTAGAGGAAGACAGAGACTGGAATACATCCAGCAAATAATTGAGGACATGCATTGCAAGTGCTACTCAAAGATGAAAAGGTTAGCACAGGAGAGGAATTCGTGGTGGGCTGCATCAAACCAGTCAGAAGACAGAGGACAAAAAACCTCTTCATTAAAAAAAGAACGATCACAAGATATGAGACACATGTGTTAACACAGACAATACAAAGTGAACTAGACATAGGTAGAGACTTCAAGAAGGCATTATGTGTGTGTGTGTGTAATGTACTTGGGACTCGATTTTGCTTGCTCATGTCACCTTCTGCAGGTCGATATCATCACATGACCATAGTGAACCAACAGAAAGCTTTTTATGCAGTATTTCACACCATAACACTTGAAAAGTTCCAAGATTATGAGCTATGTGAGAATCCTCTTGAAGGAAAATTTAACTTTTTAAGCTTATTTACCATTGTTGGTGTGAACCCCTTTTGTTACATACATAACTAAAGGGAAGAGGTATTACACAAAGATGAGCTTGGAGGCAAGATACTGAGAGACTTGATTTGATTGATGGGATTTAACCAGAGAGGTAAAACAGCTGAACATAACCCCATTTATCAGCAATGTCATTTGTGTGTGATCCTGTTGGCTAGGTTCCACAAGTTGACACAAATGTGGTTCCTAGCCTCCAGATGTCCACACTGAAACTGAGGTTATTGTACAATCTCTCCCCCTGTCATACTAGGAAAGCTAACTAATAGCCTTAAGTAGTAGGATGATTCCCTTTACTTTCTCTGTTAGCTGCAATTTCTTCAGGAATTAGACATGTCCAAAAAGAAACAGATACCATACACACAATTGTAGTATCTAAGCCTTGATGGTACTTCATGATATCTTCAGAGTGGATGCACCCTAGGTCCAATCTCTTGCAGGAATCATGTAAGATGCCATGAGCAAAGAGGGTAATGGGCAGGGAGCACTACAGAATGAGTGTGCAACAATTTGGGAATTTGGGTTGGACATGAAGCATGCTCAAATAGCCAGAGTGGTTAAGGCAAGTGCTGGCATAAAGCAGAAAATCCAGGTTTGGGTCCTGTTGTAGCACAGATTTTCACTTGTCACAGAATTATTTCAGTGCCCTAATGCAGCTGAAATTGGTACTTCTTTTTCAACATGCAACCATTCTGTATCTTTTGCTCTCCAGTACTTCACATTGAAAGATTAAATGTCACTTCTTTCTCTATATCTACATCCGTACTCTACAAACCACTGTAAGGTGTACCACTGCTAGTCATTTCCTTTCCTGTTCCACTTGGAAATACAGTGTGAGAAAAACAAATGTCTATATACTTCCATACAAGCCCCAATCTCTTGAATCCTATCTTCCCAGGGGCACTCCTGACAATACCCTTGTCTCTGATAAACTCTCACTGTTGGGAACAAAATACCAGATTCTGCTCATTGAGAAGCCTTAGAGCCATTCACATTCCCGGGAACCTATTCCATATACTTGTACATTCAGTAAAAGTTGGCAGTGTGGCATCATATAATATGCTTTACAGAAATCTAGGAGTATGGAATTTGCCTGTTACCATTCATCCGTGCTTCACAGAATTTCCTAAGAGAAAAGAGTGAGCCGAGTTTCACACAAGCGATGCTTTCTAAAACCATGCTGATTTATGGACAGAAACTCTGCCCTCTCGAGAAAATGTATTATATTTGAACTAAGAATATGTTCAAAGATTCTGCAGCAAAATGATGTTAGGGATATTGGTCTGTAATATTGTGGGTCTGTTCTTCTGCCCTTGTTATACACAGGGGACACCTTTGCTTTTTTTCCAGTAGCTTGCTACCTTGCACTGGGCAAGAGATTCATGAAAAATGCAAGCTAAGTAAGGGGCCGATTCTGTAAAGTACTCTTTGAAAGACCAAAATGGGATTTCATCAAGACCTGACAACTTATTTGCTTGAAATTCTGTTTCTCTACACCAGGGATTTTTCTCTATGTCCTCCACATGGGAGCCTGTGCGATGGTCAAATGATAGTCTGTTTGTACAATTCTCCTATGTGAATGATTTCTTAAATGTGAAATTTAAAAGTTTG
The DNA here is from genome assembly GCF_023864345.2 of Schistocerca serialis cubense. Taxonomy (NCBI): domain Eukaryota; kingdom Metazoa; phylum Arthropoda; class Insecta; order Orthoptera; family Acrididae; genus Schistocerca; species Schistocerca serialis. The sequence continues at coordinate 302,666,272 of NC_064640.1, read as the reverse complement.
GCTTTACTTTTGCTATCTTCTATTACCATACCAGACTGGTCAATATGTGACTGGATAGAAGTCTCAGACCCACTTAGTGATACCCTTTGTGTGCAGGTGTTTCTTGAGGTTCCTATGCCCACTCATTAGATCTAAAAGTTAAATCTGCCTCTTGTTAACCCCACAATTACAGAAATTTTCTTAGAACATAGTTCTGGCATCATTGGCTTGCCACAATTTTGTTTTTGGATTGTAGTCAAATATTTTGCATGCTGTCTTGTGATTCAAATACATAGTATTAAATTTTACCACTGAAGTAGTGATGGGTAGGACAGGTTCTGGTCCAACAAATGGTCATTTCCCCTGTGGCGGCAAACCTATTAGCTTGCACATTACTACTAACTCCTGAGTGATAAGAGACTGACAGCAGGTTTTCACTCTGCAAAATATATTTGATCTCATTGCAGGGGTTGATAGGGATTTCAGAGCAACTTGGCTGTATGAATGAATGCAGATGCTATGATCCTCGTAACACCTACATAGATACTTCTCTGCACGTACTCTAATTGTGAATATTTCCCCTGGAATACTGTTGCTAGCTTCCCTGGATAGATTGTGCTTTCTATTTGAGGCTGCACCCTGTGTACACTGCCTCCAGCAACCTTGTCTGTTTTTCACCAGTCAGTAAACCAGACTGTCATCTGAACAGTACTGTGGTTATTTCTTACACTGCTCCTACTTCCTATGGTTAGAAAGATTTACTGAAGCCACTGGAAGTTGTTACATAGTGAGCATGCATTTTCTCTGTCATTCTTATGTTTACCACATTCATTATATAAATGTGGAATCCTGGAAATCCTACAGATTTCCAGTTTCTTAACGTACACGCTCCTGCTGCTGCCTCCATTGTAAGCCAAAGATGTAATGGGGGTGTGTCCAGCACGGGAGTGCTGTTAATTCAACCCAATAAATCTATGCAGTCCAGCCGTGCTCCTTCTCATGCTCCTTAGCAGCTGTCTTCTGGCACGGATCGTGTCACAGCTTAGGTTGGGCAAGTGCTTTAGTTCTGTACCATTTGTGCCATCTAGTTCATTTTATTACATAAACCAGATGACTAGAGAAGGAGTACTTATTCCCCTTATTCAGAAAGGATCTACTATTGTATGGACTCAGTCCCTCCAGATAAAAGTAGGACAACTCATGATGGCGACACAGCAAAAAGAATTTTACAGAGATCTGAAAGACCTAAGTTGACACAAGGCTGTGGAGTAGGTGACTGTAATAATTCAAAGGAGCCAAGTCGCAACAGTTGTTAATATCTCTGAATTGTCAGCCTAATAGGTCATGCTTGAAAAATACTGATGCTAATTATTTACAGAAGAATGGACAAACTGGTAGAGGCCAACCTTAGGGAAGAGAAATTTGGGTTCTGAAGAAATGAACATGCAATACAATACAGACTGCACTATGTATCTTAAATGAGACACTGTAGAAAGACAAACCTACATTTCTAGCACTTGGAGATTTAGAGAAAGATTCTTACTGTGTTGGTTGGAATACACTCTTCAAAATTCTGAAGGTAGTAGGAATAAAATACGGGGAGCAGAAGGTTAACAGAAACTTGTAGGAAAATGAGGATAATTTCAAGAGTTGGGAGTTCAGAGGGACGTAGTAGATCAAATAGCTCATACATACTAGTTGACTTCCAATGTTTTCTTTTATTTAGCTTTATAATCAGTCAGTGAGTCAAGGCATACTTCCTGAAAGACTAAAATATGCTGTAATAATATGGATTTATAAAAGTGGAGATAAGCAATTAATTTCCAAGTCAACCCTCTTTCTTGTATTTTTTTGAGAACAAATTGGGAGGGTAGCTTGTCAGAACACTGAACCACTTTCCTGATAACCTTGGAATTACTGTCCCTTTTGGCTTTTGCAAAGGATTTCCTGCAGAGAAACAAACACATGATCTCATAAGCTCAGGTCTGGTAGTAGTAAAAATAAAAATTACCCTTTTGGCATGTTCTGTGATTGTGCCAAGAAGTTAGATTATGTGGATCATTTGTCTGTAATTCGTAAAAGTCTATTTGTTTTAAAGTTTCAGAAAAATTCCCCAAGAAAAAGAAGTGCACTGATTGCTGAGTGGGAGAGCAGGATCCAAAAAAATTCAGAGCATTGATCGTGACCTCTGAACCACCACCAATGGTATGATATATCAGGAACACTATTCCATAAGTTTTATTGCTATAAAATTTGCTTTGACACTTCCATACTGTAAAACTGATGTGCTGAATTTTCTACACATCATTGAAATAATATATATAACTAAAAATTCCAGAGATATGAAATTGACAAGAAAATGTAAGCTTTCTTAGGGAATTTCAGTGATGAAATCTTCTCACATTATTAGCCAAGTAACAACTGTTTTCAGAGCTATTAGTTAGCTGATAAAGCAAGAAAATTTCATAGATATAAAATCATCTTTGTTGTAACAGTAAGGTGGTTGCTGTATGAAGTAGACAAGGTCTTTTTCTGGAGTTCAAATTTTGTGTGTTGTTCCTAGATGTAGGTTGAATGGGACTGCTACTATTTCATATTGATCATACACTAATTAAATATAAAAATGTATGACTTCATATAGTTACTTTGGAAACACACTATTTGTATAAAGCAGTGGTAGATGACAGTAAAGGCACTGATTCAGAGCACTGTATTGTAAACAGTAGGTGAATTATTGACATAGCTTGAGGACGCTTGAAGAGCAAATGATAAAGTTGTTCAAAAAATGTCTCCATAGGTGTATCACAATGTAATTATGGTTAAAGAGATTCACATAGGACTATTGCTGCATAATGTTAATTTCTTTCACTTTCCTCTAATGTAAAAGTTGTAATCACTCTGATTGCAATTCCACCCCTCCCCTTTCTTTTCCTGGTGTCACTATCTTGATGGATTTTTGTCATTACACACTATCTCACTTGCACAGTTGTGACAAATTTTCTACATTCTAAATTCTTAATTTGAAAAAAAGAGAAAAAGAAAAGGTTCTTGAGATTTAAGTTGTAGGTTTCTTCTTACCCAGTTATGTATACATTTGGGTAGAGTATCACTGTAAAAGTGGAGAACAGTTTCCATCAGAATGTGTAGAAGTAAAAATAGTAGTTCCTTTGCAATGAAAAAAGAAAGTCATGTGCACAGGAAAATTATTCATGCTGATCAGTTTTTTGGCATATAAAATAACTAGTTTGAATTGTTACTTTCTAGTAATAATACACAATAATCCGCACGTCTTAACTCCAGTGATTTAACATCTAAGATAAACAATGGCCTCCCATTTTTTTTCTTTTTTATTATTTGCTAATGTGGCCACTCATTCACTTAGGATCCATTATTGTTATCTTATCCCATCATGTATGATGTATTACACCATACGTAAGTTGTTTCAAATGTTCCACTGTATTTTCTGCCCACGTCCAACCTCCTCCTCCTCCTCCCCCTCACCACATATTTCACTACATATTTCACTGTACTTGGTCTACAATGGAGGCAATTTGTTTTATTTCAGCCCTTCTAATAAAATGATGAAAAATACTTAGACATGTTTATCAAGCTGAATAAATCACTTTTACAAAAACAAAGGTTAGCTGTGATATCATGATTTCATATATTACATCTTGCAGAAGGTAAGTGCACACAAAAAATTAATTTACTCATTTACATCATGTAAAACAACTGAGTTCGGAAAAAATGATACCTTCTGGTTGTAGTGTGTGCTCAATGATTTAGGATACTGTATTAATTCTTATTTTGATTATGTAATATTACTTAACATTACCATTATTATTATTAAATAATTTTATCAGAAGTTTGTGTGGAGACATTTCAATGTTGAAATTTATTATTTATTTGCAGAAAATGTCACATTCCAGAATGTGTGTGGATACAACCAAGAAACAATACTGCCTTTGCAATTTTACTAGACTGCTGTGTTCCCAGTATTGTGAAGAAATTTGTTTTTCTTATGTAAAGTTTCTTAATATTATTGTGCAATTATTGTTGAAGATTTCTGACAGCACCAGAAATAATAAGTATTATTAGGGAGGTAATACACAATACATTCCCGCCACGTAGGAAACAATGTCTAAGATATTTTCTTAATGGGTTTCTTTGTAGTTGTATAAGAACTGTCATTTTACTCTGTGTGATGAATTGGTTTGAAGCTGAATATTCTGTTAAAATCCTTAAACTTAATTTCAATGCACAAATACTTATACCATTTGTTCTAATTTGGCTACTGGGATTTCATAATGGCTTCCAGTCACTTTTGGTTACCATTGGCATGATGCAGAAGTTGAAGTAAAAATTTCAATGGTATGAGCAGTGTTGTATCATTCTGTGTTGAAAGCAATCAAAGCAATTTGATTTTCCTTGTATTGTGTCTTGCCTATATGCTAAATTTGATGATTGCATTTGATGCAAATTCAAATGAAAGTCTAAAGTGATGAGTGTTAATAAATGTTCCATTTAGTGTGTTCTTTTCTTGAACTTCAGTGTAACACACTCCTGAAGAAATATTTTCCCTTTATTGTTCTACACACAAGGAGCTTTTGTCCTTCCTTCTCATTAATTTGAATGTGCCTAAAAATTAGAATATTGCTGTGTGTCATATGTTATTGCAATAGATTAAGGGTATACTCCTTCATAGTATTCCATGACTAGAAATGTTTTGTTGATTAAATTGATGGCTGATGATTTAACAAAATGTATTTGCCATCCTTTTGTTGTGCTGGTTGGAAGCATCACTCGATGGCGAATTTAGTCTGCTAATTTCTTAAAGAAATACATGAAAATGAAACAAACTGTAGATAAACAGTTACACAACAGTAATAACGCAAGAATTACAGTAAAATTAAGAGAAACTAATATATAGTATTTTGAGACACATATAATATGGTTATTCAAACCTGACCAAAATGTAATATTGCTGGGAGTGTAACTGTACTATCTGGATGATGCTTATGCAAGATTCAGTGTAAAGATTGAACGTAGTTAGAACTCTGCAACTGTTAATCAAAGTAATGTCTGTAGAAAAGCATGTTTGTGAAAAAGGAACTAAGCTTCAGCAGTTTCAGAAGAGAATTGGCATAAGTATCACTAGTCTGGGTGTATGTAGAGAGTAGACTAAGAAAACAGTTGTTTGAATTCATTTTCCTGTTTCTTCTTTCAAGTTATGAAGTAATTTTGGAATACATAACAAAAAATTGATATACGAGAAGCTGTTAAATATAAGTATTAAAACTATTGAACAAATAGGCATTATGGTTAACAACATTTTATTGTGTAAGAGTTGTTTGTATGTGTAATATGACTGTTCTGTTACATATTGATGAAATTTTCACATCACTCGTTATTTTCATTGTTGAAATTGCAGGTAATATCTGTTATATATAAGTGTGTGTGTGTGTGTGTGTGTGTGTGTGTGTGTGTGTCATCAAAGCAAAAATGTGGTGTGAAAATGACTTAATGTATTGGTATTTATTTGAATACTATTTATACTGTTGCATTGTTGTGGCATTAAACTCCCTCTCAGACTTTGTTCAAAATATTGAATTTGAAGGTGCTTCTTGAATTTTTTTGTGCTACCACCCATGGTTAGATCTATTATTAACCAACATGTACATATCAAATATTCATGTGGCATGAGGTGAATTTCTGAGAAATGTAAGTAATAAATTGCTTGTAAAGGATCCATGATATTTAATAAATGGATACTAATTCAGTCAAATTTTGTCATGAAACAGAATAAAAATGATTACTTCTGTATACATGTCCCAATTAAACCATTTCAGAAGTAATGCTTATATACATGCATGAGTTACCACCTCACTTAAACAGTAAGTATTTTCAAAACTGTACCTAAAAAAATCACTAATGTACTATAGTGCAAAACAAAAACTTAGTGAGCCATACTTATGACACCGAATTAGTCACAGTTTCTGTAAAAATAAATGAATAAGTAAGTACTTTCTCCTTACACTTTTTGTTACTGCAATGTTATAAGGCATTTCAAATTTCTTCTGAGACAGATACACACTTACACTTCCATTATTCTGAGATGCTAATGTTCTCATATTGCTTACATCTGGAACAGAAAAAAAATTCTCCACATAGGCAGTTGTGACAGTAAAAGACTTACTTTTCATCTCACTCAAGTGTGGCAATAAAAATAACCAAATTATCAGACATGTAGACTTTATTAGAACCTTATCCTTTTTCAATATAGAAAGGATTAGATGATACATTAAAAACACTACTATGGTCTCAGATTTGCATCAATTTGTGTGCTTCATATGAGAAGCAACTTGGTGACACTTCAATTTATTTAGAAGAAAAAGAAAAATTCATACAGTTAGGTTTAGTAATGATAATCTGTGCAGAACCTTCCGGGTGTCTGTGATTTAAAGACCATTATGAAAAGAAACTATGCAGAAAATAGTTCACTATGCGCCCATATTACCAGAGCATTTTAAAGTTACT